>NC_064619.1:433420375-433723405 GCF_023898315.1 Schistocerca nitens
GTGTGTGATGTCCTTAGGTTAGTTAGGTTTAATTAGTTCTAAGTTCTAGGCGACTGATGACCTCAGAAGTTAAGCCGCATAGTGCTCAGAGCCATTTGAACCATTTTATTATACTATTGATATTGCCTGGCTGGTCGTTAATTTACTGTATTAACAACTACAGTTTCATCGCACTTTTCTGGCGTACGCCTGAAGTTAATTCTATTTGTATCGATGACTGTGCAGTCAAGATAACATGCTACGTCCTCCCTACCAAAATCCCTAACCCAGTGACAAATTTTATTTGTAACTCCATATAAAAGGACCTTGATTAATAAAAGATTGAATGGTATCGTCAAATGTTTTTGGGAGTCGTAAAGCACTGCTACCACCTGGTTGCCTTGATCCATGTCTTTCAAGATGGCATGAGCGAAAAACAAGTTAGGTTTCATGTCATCGATGGTTTCGGAATTCATACTGGTCTGAGATAACCTCATTATGTTTGAGCTCAGCATAATTCAGGAGAAAGGTAGCTGAAGCAAAATTTAAAAGCGTACATGGCAGCATGCGTGTGTGCGTCCTGTGGCGATATCGTGAATCTAAAGCATCCCCCTCGACAAGTTCCCGCGACTTCTCATCTTGGCAGCCTTAAGTAACCTCGCAAGAAGACTCCGACAGTATGTTCCTATGACTGTTTTTGCCTTACGAGCATAATCTGCAAGCGCCACTCCATGGTAGTCCAAAAACGGTCATCGTCGCCTTGCCTGAAAGTGGTGAGGGTCCTTGTCTTTCTCTGCGGTGGAGAATCGGTATATTAACATTCTTGCTTTTCTCCTTTGGCTCTGGGTCATAGTAATACAAGCAGCACTCACGTAAGATCATTAAGTGGCGAGACGTCTGGATTGGCCGGACACAGCTGCAAATTTTCTACTGCGGGCTCGATTCCGCTGGCTTTTTGAGTGAATTTGACCAGTCGGAAGTCCACCGGCAGCGATCTTTGATTTGGACAAATTGTCGTGAAAGATGTTGAAAACTATCAATGAGCGATTTGTTACCTTTTCACTGTAGATTTTTATGTCTACCAGATCTGTAGACAGTTACGTGTTAAAAAAAAAAAGTTATACCAACAGTCCAATAAGTTCCGAGAGCGATTTAATTTCTGGGACCTTAACGACGTCAGCCCTGTACGATCGCAGCTCAAACTAATAACTGCGAACAACAAATGTGATTCCGACCGTCAGGTGTGAGCAGTCAGTATTAAGTAGTGGATGTTCGGCTGTAGTGCCTCAGTGTTGCGTAAGAAGTCGCAGTGGAGCAGCATCTCTAAATCAAGTGTTCAACTTATTCTCCAGAATGTTACGTAGAAAAGTGTGTGCTGCGTTTGTCCCGCAAACATAGACTCCCGGACTAAAACAACGACCCTTGAACGCCTGCCGTCACGTGAAATGCAATTTGAAAAAATAAAAAAATAAAAATAGCGCCCCTGATGACGAGACTTTTTATCAATACGCACCTACTACAAAACGAGAAAAGCGCAGAAATTCTCACGATGGGTCAACGCTTTGACGACTTAACAGGTACTGAAGCCAATATGACACTCGAGTTGATCAACACCCAAATAAATGACTTTTCTGATGGCCTGACGTGGTTGTATAAACGTTCTGTGCGCTCTGCTCAAGTGGGGAGAAACAATGCTGAACAACTCCTGAAGCATTTAAAGTCACTATCCGAACTTTTGTCAATTTCTATTAATCCATTTTCACAACTGTTTGGACTGAGGTGGTGTATAACAATTATGTATCTGTACTTTTTCGAGATGAATTAAAATTGTATGACTACCTCTCGTGATACTTCGGTTTTTTTATTGTTTTATGTTTATATTTGGAGAATGTCATATTTAAGAACCACCGAGAGCTTCTGATTAAATAACGCTTTGAATGTTGGGCTCCATAAGGTCCCCTTTCTGTGCAGCGACCGTGGAATATAAAATTATAAAGAATGTAGCAACCAGTCGCGGAAACTTAATTTATTTATCTTGTTGCAAATTTTAAATAACCTTTATTCATTTCCGGTTTCAGCCAATCGATCATTAATGCATTTAAATAATCTTAGTACATCGTCTATATTCAGGTTACTTGTTCCTGTGTGGCGTTCCAGCTCTGCTGCAATATTCAGATTACACACCCCACAACAGCTTAGAACTTGTATTGATGCATTTTACTGATGACAACAGTGTTAGCGATGCAGGATGGTTTTTATTATATTTTTTGACACAACAGTAAGAGCCACATCATACAGGCTGATGTAAGTAATTTTATATTGCTTACTGTTGAGGGGTTGATCGAAACCAGTGATTCTTAAATGATTTTTTTCTAATATTTACGATCTTTGTGGCAACACAGTTTTTATTTGGGTCAATTCGATACTTTACGATCCCGAGTGACTTGTTTAGTATGTCTTCTGTCTTCCAAATACTTCTCCATTCTCTCTCACCTCCTGGTTCGCTCCTCTTCTGTGGTTTTAACTTTGATCCTGGTATCAGTACATGTATGATTTTCCGCTATTTTCCTGTAGTTGGAAAAACCATGTAGTGTTGTTCTTAGTCGGCATGTTGTTCAACCCCGTGGGGTATACACCAAGGCAACTTAATAACACCTCATTGTTCTTGGTATACATGGGGCGTATAAGCTCTTTCCGTGATAAGGTGTACCGTGCCCCTGAAGATTGTTATTTTTTTGATGGATATGCGCTATGTCGCAATTCACACAGAAGGAATGTGTTTTTCTGTTGTAAGGGAAATCCCAATCATGTGCAAGAGCTGGAAAGGAAACAGTCTCATGTTATGATATGGGTCGGGTTTTCATCACGATACTTGAAGGGATTCCGGTCGTATGTAAAGTACACCTGTGGCAAAAAACAGTCAATACCGTCGCAGCGCGATAGCGATGGAAATGTTACCGGTGATGGTGTCACTAAAGCGGAGTTACTAAATACAGTTTTCCGTAATTCCTTCACGAAAGAAGACGAAGTAAATATTCCAGAATTCGAAACCAGAACAGCTGTTAGCATGAGTGACATAAAAGTAGATTTCTTAGGTGTTGCGAAACAACTCAAATCTCTTAAGAAAGGCAATTCTTCCGGTCTAGATGGTGTACCAGTCAGGTTCCTCTCAGAGTATGCAGACACAATAGCGCCTTTCTTAGCAATCATATACAACCGCTCACTTGACGAAAGGTCCGTTCCTAAAGAATGGAAAGTAGCACAGGTCACGCCAATATTCAAGAAGGGAAATAGGAATAACCCATTGAATTACAGACCCACATCACTGGTCTCAATTTGCAGTAGGATTTTGGAGCATATACTGTACTCGAACATTATGAATGACCTTGAAGAAAATGACTTATTGATACATAACCAACACAGATTCAGAAAATATCGTTCTTGTGCAACACCGCTAGCTCTTTATTCCCATGAAGTAATGAGTGCTGTCGACAAGGGATCTCAGATAGATTCCATATTCCTAGATTTCCAGAAGGCTTTTGATACCGTTCCTCAAAAGCGACTATTAATCAAATTGCGTGCATATGGAGTATCGTCTCAGTTGTGTGACTGGATTCGTGATTTCCTCTCAGAGATGTCACAGTTCGTAGTGATAGACGGTAAATCATCGAATAGAACAGAAGTGATATCTGGCGTTTCGCAAGGTAGTGTCGTAGGCCCTCTGCTGTTCCTGATTTATATAAATGATCTAGGTGATAATCTGAGCAGCCCCCTTAGATTGTTTGCAGATGATTTACCGTGTAGTAAAATCATCCGACGATCAATTCCAATTACATAATGATAGAGATAATTTCTGTATGGCGCGAAAAGTGGCAATTAGCACTAAACAAAGAAAAGTGCGAGGTCATTCACATGGGTACTAAAATAAATCCGATAAATTTAGGGTATACGATAAGTCGCACAAATCTAAGGACTGTTAATTCAACTAAATACCTAGGAATTACAATTACGAGCAACTTAAATTGGAAAGACCACATAGATAATATTGTGGGGAAGGCGAGACAAAGACTGCGCTTTGTTAGCAGAACACTTAGAAGGTACGACAAACCCACTAAAGAGACAGCCTACATTATACTTGTCCGTCCTCTGCTGGAATATTGCTGCGCGGTATGGGATCATTACCAGGTAGGATTGACGGAGGACATCGAAAAAGTGCAAAGAAGGGCAACTCGTTTCGTGTTATCGCGCAATAGGGGTGAGAGTGTCACTGATGTGATACACGAGTTGGGGTGGCAGTCACTGCAACAAAGGCGGGTTTCTTTGCGGCGAGATCTATTTCAGTCTCTTCCGAATGCGAAAATATTTTGTTGACACCCACCTACGCAGGGAGGAATGACCATCATAAAAAATAAGAGAAATCAGAGCTCGAACGGAAAGATTTAGGTGTTCCTTTTCCCTCGCGCCATTCGAGAGTGGAATGGTAAAGTAGTAGTATGAAAATGGTTCGACGAATCCTCTGCCAGGCACTTCTAAGTGTGAATTGCAGAGTAACCATGTAGATGTAGATGTAGATTACTTTTTCTTGATGGCCATAAGATCGGAAATTCTTATACGGACATGTTGCAAAAGTGATTAATGCATCAGCTCAAAGACAAAGGAATCATGGATCACATGTGGTCGCAGCAGAACAGAGCTGCAGCACACTTCGCTGGTCATGTGTGTGAGTTCCGGGATGAACAATTTCGAGGTCGCTAGATTGGTCATGGTTCAGATATTGATAAAGCCCCATTTATATAGCCACCAAGAAACTGGGCCTTAACTCACAACTCATTATGAGAAATAAGTCTCATGTGGCCCAGCATGGTACTAGAGTAATGAAGAAAAGCGCAAAATGTCGAGAAAGCCTTTCGAAACATATCCCCCGACATACTCCCCGAGACATAGAGGACATGGAGACAAGAGACAATGGTGCACAAACATATCCGCTGGACTTGTAGATTTTGTATGTCCGTACTCCGATACACAATATACCGTTCTAATCTGGGGTATGGGGACTCCTCAGACACAATGTGCTATTAAGGGGCTCCGGAACGCCCTATACTTGCAATGTTAAAATAACGCTTATAAATTACATCTTTCCTCACAAAGTATTTGAGGTAGGAAGTTGAACTTTTTACAGATTATTTATTGGAATATGGGCTACAACTTAACACAGGGATTTTACAAAATTTTAGTTCAGTTATTAAAGATGATTTTTTTTCAATTGTAATGAAAATTCACAACATTTTTTTTGCAATTTTTTATTTATATATTCAAAAATATACAGTTTTTTGGAAAAAGGCTGTGTTAAATTATGCAGAAGGTACTGTGTAACATTTACTGAAAGTTTGAAGCAATTATGTTTGGATGATTCTTAGAAAACATGTAATTAGTATGAGAAAATAAAAGTTTTGGGAATCGAGCGACAAAGATTGGATTAACTTTTTAGTGCATTCCAGGTCCATAGGATGGATTATCTTCATCCTCTGCAAACTCCTCCTCCAGCTTCCTCTTGTTCCTCCTCCTGTTTACTCTTGCTTGTATTTCTAGACTCTTTACAGCCCTGTCTGCAGCCCGAAGGCGTTCCTTGTCTAAAGCAAGCATCGCTCGTACCATGTTAGAACCTATCTTCATTCCCATATTTCTAAATACCTTGCACCTTACAATGTTGCCATCATTGAAAGTCGCAACAGCATCATACACACCAAAGTGAAGTGTTTCTATTCCAACAAATACAGTCTTGGGGATTCTCGACCATATAACACTATTTACACTTTCATTGGGGTTTTGAGTTTTTCCGTGAATACACTTTTTGAGAACCGACATATCAAATATTTCATTCACATCCGATTCGCCCATAAAACATTCATAGTTTTCACTCATTGAACCAAGCTTCTTCTGTGAAGTATTTTCTTTCCCACTTTGACTGCTATGGGCAGGTGTACTTGAGAGGTTAGGTTCACTCACTTGGTTATCGTCTTTATTGTTTACAGTAATAACACATACCTTTGGCTTTCCAACATTTCTCCTTTTCTTAAAAGCCTTCAGAGGATTTCTAATAACTTTACTTTTACACATTATTATACTTCAACAAAACAGAGACTCAAGAAACAGAATTAATTACGAATATTTTCGAGATAACGACAGAGTAAATAAACATGAAACAATCGACAATCACACCAGCGATATATATTGAACCATCACAGGTTAGCCACAACACATACTTTATCTCACATCACTAAAATGTACCTGATGAACACGGACGTTAATAATAACACCATTTGACAGCAGTTTAACAGCGCCACAGTGGGTCACGCCCATGTAGAACACATTTCAAAAAAAAATTTAAAAATAGTTGTAGTCTTCGGAATTGAATAAATTATATATCTATTAAAAGGTAATAGTCTGCAGATTCAGAAAACGCAAAAAAGTAAAAATTGAACTTTTCATGATTTTGAGCCTTTCCGGAGCCCCTTAAGAAAAATTCGATACCTTAGGGTTCCACGTTCTGCTACTAAACAAAAAGTACCAAAACAGAGACTTGTACACAATTAGTTGATTGTTTGCACTTTGCAAATTCCTAAAGGTAAACCTAACGGTCTATGATAATAGTGAAACATTCTGGTCATGTAATGTTTTCCTTTGCGCAGAGGCACGTCTGTTTTACTCGTTTATTTACGTAGTCTGGTCATTTCAGTATCATCAGGCCTTCTTTTTCATCGGACCAAGATTTTACACATTCGGTACATCTTACAGCTTAGTTATTTAAGAAATGGCGATAATTTTAATATTATAAATAGTAATAAATTGTGTTATTAGGATTTAAAATGATTTAAAACAGGGTTTGAATGTATCTAATATGGATGTAAATAAGACTACTAAGTGCGAGTAGTGATAATACTAGCGACACTACTACTGTTTCTGCTTATACTACTACTGCTAATAATAATAATGATGATGGTGAGTTTTGAGGGAGAGAAGAGTAAACTGCATCAACTAAGAGCTTTGAGAAGTGAGGCAGGTCGTCCTGTGATGCGACAAGGGTTCCGTACTGGATAAAGCTAGACTTTTTTCTTTCAGTAGATGCGTCATTAGCTGTCTTATAAAGCTGGAGACATTCAGTTCTGTGATGGAGTGACGAAGATCATTCCAGTGTCAGGTTCCTGCGACTGAAAAGAGAGTTAGTTGCTGACTGATGGAGTGAGGCAGGGGATTATGCTCTGATGGGAATATGGGAATGAGGACTTCTGGAGCGTTGTTTGGACAACCCCTCATTCTGAGCCGGTCGCAACGTATTTCACATTTAAAATTATCAATCTTGTCTCAACATTTTCCACATGTTTTGCAGCGCCTTTCCTGCTAGGTGGTGTGTGCTTTCTCTCCATGTCTGCCTGGCAAACAGCGCTGCTTCCCACCTCGTTGCTCCACGTGCGCTTAAACTCTTCGCCATCTGTCGTTTTGACTCGCCTCCGCCAGGGGAACACACTGCCTGCACAGTGCAGCTGCTACTCTGAAGGCAGCTAGGTCTGCCATGCGCTGCAGCCCAATAAAAAAAATAAAATTGTAGAAGTGGAGTGCCCAGGATAGGAGGACATGCAACACAGTCCACTTGCTGAAGGTAGCATTAGTACGAGGTGCATTCAAGTTCTAAGGCCTCCGATTTTTTTTTCTCCGGACTGGAAAGAGATAGAAACATGTGCATTGTTTTAAAATGAGGCCGCGTTCATTATCAATACGTCCCAGAGATGGCAGCACCGTACGGCAGATGGAATTTTACCGCCAGCGGAGAGAATGAAACTGTTTTAAATACTTAAAATGGCGACGTTTTCCTTATTGAACAGCGTGCAATCATTCGTTTTCTGAATTTGCGTGGTGTGAAACCAATTGAAATTCATCGACAGTTGAAAGAGACATGTGGTGATGGAGTTATGGATGTGTAGAAAGTGCGTTCGTTGGTGCGACAGGTTAATGAAGGCAGAACATCGTGTGACAACAAACCGAAACAACCTCGGGCTCGCACAAGGCGGTCTGACGACATGATCGAGAAAGAGGAGAGAATTGTTTTGGGGGATCGCCGAATGACTGTTCTGTGCACGCAATCCTGCATGACGACCTGAAAATGCGCAAAGTGTCATCCAGGTGGGTGCCACGAATGCTAACGGACGACCACATGGCTGCCCGTGTGGCATGTTGCCAAGCAATGTTGATGCGCAACGACAGCATGAATGGGACTTTCTTTTCGTCGGTTGTGACAATGGAGGAGACGTGGATGCCATTTTTCAATCCAGAAACAAAGCGCCAGTCAGCTCAATGGAAGCACACAGATTCACCGCCACCAAAAAAATTTCGGGTAACCGCCAGTGCTGAAAAAATGATGGTGTCCATGTTCTGGGACAGCGAGGGCGTAATCCTTACCCATTGCATTCCAAAGGGCACTAAGGTAACAGGTGCATCCTACGAAAATGTTTTGAAGAACAAATTCGTTCCTGCACTGCAACAAAAACGTCCGGGAAGGGCTGCGCGTGTGCTGTTTCACCAATACAATGCACCCGCACATCGAGCTAAAGTTACGCAACAGTTTCTTCGTGATAACAACTTTCAAGTGATTCCTCATGCTCCCTACTCACCTGACCTGGCTCCTAGTGACTTTTGGCTTTTTCCAACAATGAAAGATACTCTCCGTGGCCGCACATTCACCAGCCGTGCTGCTATTGCCTCAGCGATTTTCCAGTGGTCAAAACAGACTCCTAAAGAAGCCTTCGCCGCTGCCATGGAAACATGGCGTCAGCGTTGTGAAAAATGTGTACGTCTGCAGGGCGATTACGTCGAGAAGTAACACCAGTTTCATCGATTTCAGGTGAGTAGTTAATTAGAAAAAAAATCGGAGGCCTTAGAACTTGAATGCATCTCGTATTTTTTTTGGTTCGTGTTCAAGCAATGCTACCCGCTTAAATTGCAACACCAGGAAGAATAGCGAACAAAGAAATTTCACTTCTTTTATGTATGGAATACAAAACAAAGACTGTTATCATTCAATTTGTACGTGATCTTCTCTATAATATACAGCAAGCCCCTCTAATGTGTAACAAGCATAGTCCTTCTTGCGGCTTACCCTACCAGTGTAATCAGTCCGAACATACATCAGAAGAAATGGTAAATAAAGCACTTAAAAATATTATCGAGAGGTTTTCCATGAGTGGTTACACTTTCAAATTGGAAAAAACACAACATATTCAGTTCTGCATATCTAGACGTGGTACACCAATGATAAGTGTAACATGGAGACGAAATAATAACTAGGGCCGAGAATTCGAAAATTGTATGTGTTCATATTGACGAGAATTTAAATTGAAGAAAAGACATATTTTACAAATACTGAACAAACCAGTCCAGTCACATTTGCACTTCACATAATTGCAAATCTCTCAGGGAGACAAATCACTGAATTAACGTATTTCGTGTATTGTCATTCAATAATTTATGGTACCAGGTGTTTATAATTAAACTGATGTGTTCCGAGTGCTGCGATGCGGGCTGTATATAACGCAGGACCCTGAAACATCGTAGGTATAGGGTGACAATTATTGAACTATTTGAAATAAAATCGTCATAACTTCTGAATGGTTTGTGTTAGGGCGTTAAAACTGCACAGTTGGCTGCGGGGCATGATACGAATTAGTATGTGCTGTATGGTTTAGTTTAGCGACGAAGACCACTTTCATTTAGATGGGTTCGTCAATAAGCAAAACTGGCGCATTTGGGAGACTGAGAATCAGAATTTCGCTATCGAGAAGTCTCTGCACCCTCAACGGGTGATTGTGTGGGGTGCAATGTCCAGTCACGGAATAATGGGTGCGATATTTTCCTTGATCGCACGGTGACTACTGAACGGTACGTGAAGATTTTGGAAGACGATTTCATCCCCATTATCCAAAGTGACCCTGATTCCGACAAGATGTGGTTCTTGCAAGACGGAGCTCGACCTCATCGAAGTAGAAGAGTGATGTCCTGGAGGAGCACTTTGGGGACCACATTCTGGCTCTGGGATACCCAGAGGCCACAGACAGGACCTCGATTGGCCGCCATATTCTCCGGATCTGGACACATGCTACTCCCTTTTGTGGGGCTATATTAAAGACAAGGTGTACAGCAAAAACCGCAAAACCATTGCTGAGCTAAAACAGCCATTCAGGAGGCCATCGACAGCATCGATGTTCCGACATTTCAGCGGGTCATGCAGAATTTCGCTATTCGTCTGCGTCACAACATCGTCAATGATGGCAGGAATATCGAACATGTCATAACCTAAATCCGAGGATCTGTAGTGACGTTTACTTCTTGAATAAACTGTGTGTACGCCATAGTTTGTAACTAATTTACTTTTTTTCCACATAGTTCAATAATTGTCACCTTGTATGTTCATTAATACTCGAATGCCCAGAGAGGTCAAAATGACCCTTTTCGGTCGTTACGACCTTGTTAAGACATTGTTAAGATCTTTAGTAGGTATCGTTTCAATTATAAATGATTTCCCGTGGGCCCTGCACGGAACCGAGCGTTCCCGAAGTGTGGCGAACAAGCTGACTAGTGTGACGTCACAAGTTCGTTGCAGAGACTGTATTTCTCTTGGTCCTCTAGCAATACCTGGCTGGCGTCATGAAGGCGTTGCCAGCCACGTATCTAATTCAACAGCTTATGGCTGCCCAAAGGAACAGTAATGCGGTATATCAACAGCCATGATTCAAGTGACTTTACTTTCGTGAAATTTATTTATTTTGCATGTACTTTTATTACATTAAAAATAGTGCATTTCGTCTAATTGATTATCACTTTTTTCCAGTTTTACCCTTAATGCCCAGACCCCTTTAGAAAAAAGCTATAATTTTTTATAGTTATGCCATACATTTATCTCATGCATTCTCAAGCCTCGGCTACTTTACTCTGTAGTGCAATAATTTATTTTTGTTCAAATTATTGCCGTATGAAATGACAACAATGGACTCGGTTTACAATTGTTCGTCAACCCTTGTAAGAATCAGTCTTTCAAAGGTGATTGTGAGCTGAAGATTGAAATGAATCGGAAAGAGTATTTACAAGATGAAGAGATTCTCGCAGAATTACAAAGAATTATGTAGTGTGATTCGTATGGTGGCGAACTTTTTTCTGACGATTCAGAGGAAGAGTTTTTACCGCAGACATTGATAGAAGATGAATCATCTGATACTAATGATTCTGATTCCTCAGAACAGATAATGGAAGTTTACAGTCTAGTAAGTATATTATTATTATTGCTGCTAATTTATAATCATCATATTCTTATCTATGTATAATGTTACTGTACTTAATTTAGATTTTATGATGATTTTCTTACATTTGTTCTATTATTCGTGCTCTGTTCCTCGGAGTGTAGAACAAGTGCCTGCATCTTCATCGTCTGATGAAAGTCATAAAGAAGTTGCTCCTGATGGAACAGTCTGGATAGAAGCAATGCCTACTTCACAAAGTGGGCGTCTTCCTATTCACAATGTTTTGAGAGAATCTCCTGGGCCTACACCGCATGCAAAAAGAAATGTAAATGATGAACTTGTATCAAGTGCTTGGCACTAGTTCATAGACAATTATATAATCAAACATTTCTTGAAATGTACTATAACAGAGGCACACAGAATACTAGGAAATGACAGCTGGTCAATGACCACTGAAGAACTAGAAGCATTTATTGCAATTATTTATGGTTGTGGTGTGGGTGGTTGCCGAAGTACAGACCTTTACAGCTTATGGTCAGATTCCTGGGGCCTACCATTTTGTGTGGAAACGATGAGTAGAAATAGATTCTGTGAGAATATGAGATTACTGAGATGCGACGAGAACTCTATACATTCTGTACGATTACAGCATGATAAGTTTGCATCGGTTTCTGCTGTCTGGAACAAATTCATAGAGTACTGTACAATATGTTACAAACTGGAAGAGACATAACAATAGACGACCAGCTCTTCCCAAGTAAAACTAGGTGCCCGTTCACACAATTCATGGCTTCAAAGCCTGACAAGTAAATACTGGTTAGCTGTTGATATTGAAAGCAAGTATGTGCTTAGTGGTCTCCCTTATCTTGGTAAGGATACTGCACGATGCCAAGACGAAAGGGTTTCAGGTTATGTGGTGATGCGTATTATGGAACCATTTCTGGGCAAAGGCAGAAATGTCACTTCAGAAAATCGCTTAACTTCACTCAAACTAGCCAAAAAATTGAAAGAAAGATCAACCGCCACCATAGGAACAGTAAATAGAGCAAGAAAAGAATTACCACATGCTCTGAAGTCCTTGAAGAGACGTCTGTATTCCCCAAAAGTTTTAAAACATGGTATTTCCTTAACTGTCTAACAAGGCAAGGAAACAAAAAATGTACTAGTAATGTCTTCCCTTCATTCTAGTGTTACCATAAATACCAGTGAGAAAAAAACTCCACAAACTGTATGTTATTACAACAAAACAAAATTTGGGGTTGACATAGTACACAAAATGGCGAGGCAGTATCCAGTCAAGGATTCCTCAAGAAGAATGGCCAGTGCACTCCTTCTACAATATCCTTGACCTCAGGAATAAATGCATATGTAGTATTTAGGGCTGCTACTGGGAAGAAGATCAAAAGAAGACATTTTATTCAGCAGCTTGCAGATGAACTACGCTCTGAGTATGTGAAGAGTCGCTTTCCTCGTATCCCCACAGAAAAGTACGAAAAGAATGAAAATGAAGATGAAATCGAAGTGCCACAGAAGCGTCATAAATGTCAAATTTTCAAATTCTGCAAATGTTAATAAAACTATTTCCAATGGTAGTGTTTGTAAGAAGATGTTTTGTGGAAAGCGTACAGAGGAAACTGAATACAAATGTATCAATTGTGTTAAACAATGAAGTAGCTGAAATTTCTCTGCACATGAAAAGTTCAGTTTTTATGAATTTAGAACAAAGAAAAGCCTGTCACTTGCTTACACTTGTTTGAGTGATACCAGGTTCAGTGAAATTTGTTTATATGTCAATAAATAATATAATTTGTGTCCTTTTTATTCACAACTCTGTACCTGAAATGGCTATAAATTTTGTAAACATTAAAACATGAAAAGTGCTTAAAATTTCGGAATAATAGGTCAGAAACCTTTTTTTAAATGGTAGATGTCAAAATGACCCCTCTGGGCGTTCGAGGGGCAGACAAAGCCTGGGCGTCCGAGTGTTAACCGGTGCGCTCGCGGACTATGCTGAAAAAACAAAAGTTCTACTTTTTGCCACCAAGTGAAACTATAGCGCTATAAGCCGTCATAATGTGAAATGTTTCCTATTTTGACGCCAGTATGCTATTTGTCCTCGGTGATGCGTGTCGATTTCTTTTAAGAAGTGACGGTGGGTGTACTGAAATAATGAAATGATCGTATGACATTGTTGGCAGGGATGCTCCAACTGGGGAAGTTCGGCCGCCGTATTGCAAGTCCTTTTTAATTGACGCCACTTCGGCGACTTGCGAGTCAATGATGATGAAAGACACACAACAGCCAGTCTGGTCGTATGTAAAATACACAAGCGGCAAGACGCAGTCAATACTTTCGCTGCGCAGTGCCGATGGTACTGTTACCGACGACTGTGCCGCTAAAGCGGAGTTATTGAACGCAGTTTTCCGAAATTCCTTCACCAGGGAAGACGAATGGAATATTCCAGAATTTGAAACACGAACAGCTGCTAGCATGAGATTGTATACCGATTAGGTTCCATTCAGATTACGCTGATACAATAGCTAACTACTTAGCAATCATATACAACCGCTCGCTCATCGATAGATCTGTACCTACAGATTGGAAAATTGCGCAGGTCGCACCAGTATTTAAGAAGGGTAGTAGGAGTAATCCATCTAACTACAGACCTATATCATTGACGTCGGTTTGCAGTAGGGTTTTGGAGCATATACTGTATTCAAACATTATGAATCACCTCGAAGGGAACGATCTATTGCTACGTAATCAGCATGGTTTCAGAAAACATCGTTCTTGTGCAACGCAGCTAGCTCTTTATTCGCACGAAGTAATGGCCGCTATCGACAGGGGATCTCAAGTTGATTCCGTATTTCTAGATTTCCGGAAAGCTTTCGACACCGTTCCACACAAGCGACTTCTAATCAAGCTGCGGGCCTATGGGGTATCGTCTCAGTTGTGTGACTGGATTCGTGATTTCCTGTCAGGAAGGTCGCAGTTCGTAGTAATAGACGGCAAATCATCGAGTAAAACTGAAGTGATATCAGTGTTCCCTAGGGAAGCGACCTGGGACCTCTGCTGTTCCTGATCTATATAAACGACCTGGGTGACAATCTGAGCAGTTCTCTTAGGTTGTTCGCAGATGATGCTGTAATTTACCGTCTAGTAAGGTCATCCGAAGACCAGTATCAGTTGCAAAGCGATTTAGAAAAGATTGCTGTATGGTGTGGCAGGTGGCAGTTGACGCTAAATAACGAAAAGTGTGAGGTGATCCACATGAGTTCCAAAAGAAATCCGTTGGAATTCGATTACTCGATAAATAGTACAATTCTCAAGGAAGTCAATTCAACTAAGTACCTGGGTGTTAAAATTACGAACAACTTCAGTTGGAAAGACCACATAGATAATATTGTGGGGAAGGCGAGCCAAAGGTTGCGTTTCATTGGCAGGACACTTAGAAGATGCAACAAGTCCACTAAAGAGACAGCTTACACTACACTCGTTCGTCCTCTGTTAGAATATTGCTGCGCGATGCGGGATCCTTACCAGGTGGGACTGACGGAGGACATCGAAAGGGCGCAAAAAAAGGCAGCTTGTTTTGTATTATCATGTAATAGGGGAGAGAGTGTGGCAGATATGATACGCGAGTTGGGATGGAAGTCATTAAAGCAAAGACGTTTTTCGTCGCGGCGAGATCTATTTACGAAATTTCAGTCACGAACTTTCTCTTCCGAATGCGAAAATATTTTGTTGAGCCCATCCTACATAGGTAGGAATGATCATCAAAATAAAATAAGAGAAATCAGAGCTCGAACAGAAAGGTTTAGGTGTTCGTTTTTTCCGCGCACTGTTCTGGAGTGGAATGAATGGTAGAGAGATAGTAAGATTGTGGTCCATGAACCCTCTGCCAAGCACTTAAATTTGAATTGCAGAGTAATCATGTAGATGTAGATGTAGATGAGCGCATCGATAAATGAACATACACAACCTGTAGTGCAGCACTCGGAACACCGTTAGTTTGTGTGTAACCGCCAGGTATAATATTCTGGGTAACTCATCTTTAAGAAAGGAGGTCTTCATTTCTCAACATGTGGTGCTCATCAACGATCATCTTGCAGACATCTGTTTAAGGAGATTGACGTTTTAACTATTGCTTCACAGTATATTTACTCCTTCATGAAGCTTGATAAAGTAAATACATCATTCCTACTCCTCGTGGACTATCGCATTTAGTATTTTTCTCATGGTGATAGTTTATCTTTCGTACCTAGTAAACCCTGATAGTCAGATGCGTTGTAATTAATATCCAGATAGCTACCACTGACCCCATTATACCACGAAATGTGTTATTGTGTTCATCCTTTTATACATAGTGATGTAGCGAGCTGTAGTGTGATTTATAGCCTGAGAAACTGAATATCAAATCTTACGTGACGTCGTTGTGTTAGCATAAACGAATATTCGAAGTCACACAGATTACGTCGTTGAGTGTAGGAAAGGTCTTGTCTGGAGGAAAGGTCTTGTCTGGACAACTTATTGTTGTATAATATTACAAGAGTGAGCTACATTGTCTGACGTTGCTTTCCAACTACGTATTGAAGTGCTGTTAGAGGCTGTTCAAACAGTATATCCGCTACGAGGTAGTAGTGTCCAAAGGGTTGTGCATTACAAAACTTCAAGCAGAAATTTCATTTGAACAATTCGGAAAATTTTGGTGGTTACCTCTATGGCCGTGTATTGTTGTGACATTCTTGTATAAATTGGCCAATGCATTCAAACACTGATCGACGAACTTCTTCTGAATCGATAATCCGGTGTCATGGGCTAGTTCACTAGGCGTTGTTATATTTACTTACTTTCTTCCTCGTCAGTCAATGTTAATACCCATATCATTGCATTAGTAATGCGAGAAGTTAGCTGCGTTGTCTGTAACTGTAGTTTGTTCCCTCACTAAAACTGCAATCAGGGTTTTTCATTTGGTTCAGAATGGCTCTGAGCACTATGGGACTTAACTTCTGAGGTCATCAGTCCCCTAGAATTTAGAACTAATTAAACCTAACTAACCTAAGGACATCACACACATCCATGCCCGAGGCAGGATTCGAACCTGCGACCGTAGCGGTCGCTCGGCTCCAGACTGTAGCGCCTAGAACCGTACGGTCACTCCGGCCCGCAATGATTGGATGTCCACGACTCATCACAGGACGTGGGGTTCGGAAGCTTGTCTGCTATTAAAGTAGGATCTGTGGCATCTCTGCTGAAAGAATGCTGGTGCACGCACAAGTGTTCTGGAGCACACCGTTCATCGTACACTGTTGAACATGGAGCTGGCAGAAGACCAACCGTAGGTATTCACATATTGACCCAACGACATCGAGAATTACGGTTGCAGTGGGTGCAGGACCATCAGGGTTCGACCGTCGATCAATGGAAACGTGTCAGATGCTGGTGCACGCACAAGTGTTCTGGAGCACGCCGTTCATCGTACACTGTTGAACATGGAGCTGGCAGAAGACCAACCGTAGGTATTCACATATTGACCCAACGACATCGAGAATTACGATTGCAGTGGGCGCAGGACCATCGTGATTCTACCGTCAGTCAATGGAAACGTCTCAGATCCTCGGCTAAATTACATTTTTGCTACACTAGGTGGATGGTCAGCTCCACTAACGCCGTCATCGAGTCGCCCGAAGTGGCCGAGCGGTTCTAGGCGCTACAGTCTGGAACCGCGCGACCGCTACGGTCGCAGGTTCGAATCCTGCTTCGGGCATGGATGTGTGTGATGTCCTTAGGTTAGTTAGGTTTAAGTAGTTCTAAGTTCTGGGGGACTGATGACCTCAGCGGTTAAGTCCCATAGTGCTCAGAGCCATTTGAGCTGAACGGCGGCTCGAAACGTGCAGCGCGCCACGGACGCAGGCTGGTGCGTGCAGTATTATGTCATGGGAGACATCGGACCTGTGGTAGTAATCGAAGACACTGACAGCTGCGAACCAGCTCTATCCCTTGATGCTTGATGTCTTCCCCGACAGTGATGTCATCTTTCAGCAGTATAATTGTCCGTGTCTCGGAGCCAGAACCGTGCTGCAATGGTTTGAGGGGTATTGTAATGAACTCATATTGATGTCTGAGCGACCAAAGTCGCATGATGTAAAACCTATGGAACCCATCTGGGTCGCTATTGGGCGCCGTCACCATGTACGCAAATCAGGGGCCCGTTATACGCGAAGTTAGTTAGTTATTTACGCGTTCCATTGATCAATAGCACGGAAAAACCATTGTGATGTGGAACGTGTCAAATGCACAAGAAATGCGCACAGGATACAAGTTTTTTTACATTATAGTGTTATACCTAAGTATTTGTATTATCTATCCCATTCCCTTAAATGGCACAAAAATGCATATATTATATCTCCAGATTTATTTACTCATATTCAAGAATTCATCTATGATGGAAGGAGTTGTCAAGGAGGTATGATTTCACTTTGTTTTTGAAACTACTACTGCTGTCTGTCAGACATTTTATTTCTCCTGTAATTTATCAAAAAGTTTTATAGCAGCATATTTTACCCCTTTCTGTGCTAAAGATAGGTTGAGAAAAAATTTCATTACTGAGTAAATGTACTGTGAAGCAGTTGTAAGAATTCTTAATCTTTTAAACAGATGCCTACAAGATGTGCGACTATGAACCCCACACATTATTCTAACTACTTTCTTTTGAGCAGTGAATACATTTTGCTTAAGTGTTGAGTTGCCCCAGAATAATATTCCGTATGACATGACAGAGTAGAAGTATGCAAAGTATGTTAGCTTACTAATTTCTACATCCTCAAAATTGGCAATTATTCTGATTGCAAAAGTTTTGAACCTAGTCACTTTAGGAGATGCAAAATATGAATTTTCCAATTTAGATTCTCATCTATATGTACACCCAAAAACTTAGTATGCTCTACCCTGGCTACTGACTTCGTTTGATGTGTTATGTTTATTGAAGGAATTATACTTTTTGCTGCAGAAAATTGGATGTACTGTGTTTTTTCAAAGTTCAGAGCAATGCCATTCGCAGAAAACCAATTAATAACTTTTGCAAAGACCTTATTTGTATCATTTTCTATCGGACATTCTTTTATTGGATTAATAATTATGCTTGTATCATCAGCAAACAGTGTTAGTTCAGCATCTTGTTTCACATAAGAATGGCGGTCATTCACATGTATCAAGAACAGGAGGGGACCCATGACCGAACCTTGTGGAACATAATGTAATTTCACCCCAGTTAGATGAAGTGGCAAACTCGTTTGAATCACTTGAAGCATATAAAGAGACTTTTTGCTTCCTGTTCTGTAGATATGACTTAAACCACCCATATGCTGTTCCATTTATACCATAGAATTGTAATTTCTCTAACATAACGTTACATTAACTGTGCGTAGACATTTAAAGCCACATACCTCCACAAACCTACCAACAAAGTCGGATCCCTGATACGCAGAATCAGTAATGTATTTCCTCCCAAAGACGAATAAACAAGCTATTAAGCAGGAGGTCATACTGTTTTGGTCATCAGTGTATGTACACCTGATATCGAACAGTATTGTCATAGCATTGAGCATAATATCCATCCCATCTTTCTCCAGCTGCCGTTGAAACCTTTTCACATATCCTCTGCAATCTTTGCCCGACATACAAAAATCCTAAAGCCGCGTCCACATGGGACGCACAAATGGCGCAGAATGGACCAGAATGTTCCTATGTGCTCAGCAATGTTTCAGTGTGTACGCGTGCGCTCGTAAATAATAGCGGCGAGAAACGCTGTCTAAAACCGAGACGCACACGAACGAATTAGGGATGGAAATCCGACCGGTTAAAGCCGACACCGGTATTTTAGCTCTGAGTAACCGATATTTTTCAGTATTTGGTCTCGACCGCAACAGATTTTTTTGTTTTGTATTTACAACCGAGTAAAAATTGAAACATCAATTAGCCATAGCAGCTGTGCTAAAATGTTTTTAAATAAACCTTTTTTTAAAAAAGGAGTAACTTGTATTCGTAAAATTTACATTGATTTGAGATGTTTCGTTGTTATAAGAATGTGGAAACCGATCAGTGCTATTTAAACAACGCCAACAGTTAGAAGTGGGCAACAAACACATGGCATAAGTATTGGTACAGCATTGCTGAGAGAATAATGTGTCTGTTGCTGTGTGTCTTCGCTTAGGGTACGCGTGCACGTGCGGTGTGGAAGACTTACCGGGCATCCGTTGTATTGCAGAATGGCACCAATCCTAGTCTGGAAATATTTTTACAGAGTGAGGCAGCAATGAAGTACAGTGCTTCATTTGGTTTAAAATATTAAAGATTTCCTTGTCACTTCTATGAAATAATAAAAGAGGAAAGAAATTATGATAATAGCAATAAATTAAAACTTAACAACAACACATTCATAGTATACAATAAAAGGAGAACGTAGCTGATCTGCTGTTTGTTTCTACATAATATGCATTTATCTGCTTGTAGCCCTTGAAAATGGACAAATTTACATGAAAAAACAAAGTTCTTCAACCTCATTTTCACCCTTTAGTATTGACTATTCATAATATCCAAATAATGGTATGATCACAGTTTACAGCATGATTTTTGAGCAGAGTTCCAAAAAATTTTAATCAAGAAGAGAATACTACAGATTGTTTTATGTAGTATTCAACCACTTTCACTTGCCGAGGAAAGCAGCAAACGGTGGCCGGACTAAGTTTTCTTCTTTTTACCTATTTAATGTAATATTTTGATTCTATGTACCTTGCAACTGAGGCAAAAATTTTTCAATCTTCGTTCGATTTCTACGTTTATTACAGGAAATAATAGGAATAAAAACCGAAAATGGGTTATTTCAGAAACCGGTAAGTTTGACCGGTTTTAACAGGTTCAACTGGCGTCGAAAAAAACGGTGTAACTGAAAACCGATTGCTTCAACGATATCCGACATCCCTAGAACAAACCATTTCCATTGTACCGACACAGCGCGGAACTATACTCCGTTCATCATAAGAATAAACTTGATAAATCAAACATAAACGCGATGATTGGTCAGCAGCCGAAGCACACGTACACCAGTGTTGTTACGCTCTTGAAATAGCTCCTACTTAAAAATATACCCTACTCTTGTGTTATTGTAAAAGATAATTTAAGATCTTCTAATGTATTAACAGGCATCGACGTTTTTCTTAGTCATACACTAGCTATGTAGTTTTTTTTTTTCAAAAATCGTGTACAGTCGCAGTGTGTGTACTGTTGTGCTTTTATTGTGATGTTAATACGT
This sequence comes from Schistocerca nitens, assembly GCF_023898315.1. NCBI lineage: Eukaryota > Metazoa > Arthropoda > Insecta > Orthoptera > Acrididae > Schistocerca > Schistocerca nitens. The sequence goes on from NC_064619.1 coordinate 433,440,950, forward strand.
AATGTGAAAATGGCTGAGGCTGCTTCCTGCTCTGTCATGAAACACGCGCGTGGAACACCACTAAAAAGTGGCGAGAGACGGATTGTTCTGAATGTGTTTAACAAGTTTACAAAAAAATATCCGTCGCTGGCGATTCGGCAGATTGCGGAAATATCAGAATTTACTGGTATCTCTGTGCCAAGTGTCCTGAGTGCGCGGCAAGAAATACAGAATACCGCAAACTTTCCACACCAGGGAAGACGCAGAAACGCACAAGGGATAAAAAAAACCGGCGGAAAAGGAAAGATTATTGTGCATATAGATAGCAACTGCGGTTTCGTGGAAGGTGGTGATTTAATTTTTGAATCTAAGAAAACAGGAGACTCTTCTTCTTTTCATTCAGCGTTTGTTCCGCATGCCTGCGGAGTCCGCTGCATGGGTCTGTTGTCTCCATTTCACTCTATTACTGGCTACATCTGGATGAATGTTCACGCATTTAAGGTCATTATGAATTGTATCAGCCCAACGTTGCTTAGGTCGCCCTTTGAGTTACTGCCGACGACTTCAAGTGTGTAACCCGCCTTTGTAATAGTCATCACCGGCCCATAAGACATGCCCACACCATCGAAGACGACTCTCACGCATCTGGTCTTGGATCGGTGCAACACCAAACTGTTTCCTAATGCTGTCATTAGAAACGTGATCTAACTCAGTGAGGCCCACTGTCCACCTTAGCATCTTCGCTTTCATTACACTTAGGCGGCGTTTTGTCTCAACTGTACTCGGCCAGCACTCACGACCATTCAAGGCGACTGGTTAGATGACGGTGCGATAGATTTTTGATTTTAAATTATCTTTCGTCCTGCGGTCGCAAGACACTCCGGTTGTTGGTGGAAATTCAAGGATAAGGAAGCCGACATCATAGCCAGAATTACTTTGCCACCAATTACCACAGTTGAAGAAAGCTAGTTGAAGAAAGCTGGGACGTGGCTTTGGAATGACACCGTCAAAGACGCGCTAAACACAAAGGAGACTATCACGAAGAAATGAATGAAGTGTTTCTTAAGTGGTTTAGAGATGTTCTGTCCAAATTTAACTGCTCCAACGTTATTGTAATGGACAGCGCATCGTTCCACAGCGTGAAAATTGAGCGTAGACCGCAAAAATCTTGGAAAAAACAAGTCATTGTAAACTGGTAGGTTGAAAAGAAAGCTGTTGTCGATCCTACCGCAATTAAGGTTGAATTGCTGCAACAGGCTGAACGTTATACTGTAGACCAATACATTGTTGATGATGAACATGCTCAGTCTGCAAGTCACATTGTCGTTAGGTTACCACCCTACCACTGCAATCTGAACCCAATAGAACTGATCTGGTGCCAGGTTAAGGGATTTGTCGCCAGAAATAACAAGACATTTAAGCTGCCAGACATACTGAAACTAATGCACGAAGCTTTGTCACACGTCACTGCCGAATGCTGGCGGGATGCAGAACAGCACGTCATTAAAGAAGGGGAGAAAATGTGGCGTTTGGATGGTTTCGTGGTTGCTGTTGTTGATAGCTTCGTCATCAACGTAGCAGATGACAGTTCGAGTACGGAAATGTATTCCTCGGATTCAGATATGGAAGGAGTTCAGAGATTACCGGACGACTGGCTGTAAGTATTACCTTCAGTGGCTTCAATATATAACTATACGGTGAAATCCCTTCAGTACTCTCTTACGTTGTACACAGCTTACGCAGAGAAATTACCCTGTTGTTAAGTGAGGAATTTTCATCATTCTTGTTTAAAATTACAACAGTACATTAGCTAAGGACGAGAACGTTTTACGTTTTTCGAGTCATCTAAGGAGCGTATTGTGGAAGTTTTGCAGTGTATTTTTCACTCTGCGTGAAAATTAAGTGACGTTCGGAGCTGTATTGCTCATCTGATGGCTACTTTTTACGTGGGAATTGCAGCTGGCCAAGTCACTGCAGTAGTGATGGGCTAAACTGCGATTTTCCGATATCAGTGATTTCTGTGAATGCTACTTTTCAGTATCTGTTATTCTTAACTGCGATTTGTCGCAGTTAAGAGTCGCAGTTAAGGAACATAGGTCGTGTATCCCTCCGCCACCGCTATTTCTGCGATTTCTGCTACTTCCGCGATTTCTGCTACTTCTGCGATTTCTGCTACTTCTGTGACTTCTGCTACTTCTGCGATTTCTGTGACTTCTGCTACTTCTGCGATTTCTGTGACTCCTGCGATTTCTGCGACTTACTACTGTATGAAAAAGTTACATCTGTCAACACGGAAAATTGCATCGCAACAAACCTGTCATTGGCAAGTATGTTTTACGTTTTTTCTTCCGTTGGCTTTAATTTTGTATTAAAGAAACAACTGTGAAAATATTAATAGTGTAATTAATATGTAAGTAGCCGTACAATACCGTAATAGTTCGTCTTTAGAAAATGAATTCTAACATATTGTTATGTTCACAGGTACCTGAACTACATTTCAGTCACTCAGTAAAGTGATAACTCAAAACATCATTGTCAACAGATCTGAAGAAATTGCCACTGCGTCTTTAGACCGTTTTCGTCATACGAGAGGTTAGTTTCTAAGCGTTTCGATGGACTTAATTACTTCAGTGAGATCGTTCTTGCAAATGTGATATTCATTATAGCAAATATTAGCAATCTACTCTGTCAATTATATTTCTAGTAATTAATGACAGCAAAAATTGTTTAATAATCCTTGTGTTTTTGCAGACACAGTTCTGACTCTGATTACTGGTTGCTGTACGTATCTATCCACATCAAGGCTGTTGGGAGGGCCGGCCGAAGTGGCCGTGCGGTTAAAGGCGCTGCAGTCTGGAACCGCAAGACCGCTACGGTCGCAGGTTCGAATCCTGCCTCGGGCATGGATGTTTGTGATGTCCTTAGGTTAGTTAGGTTTAAGTAGTTCTAAGTTCTAGGGGACTTATGACCACAGCAGTTGAGTCCCATAGTGCTCAGAGCCATTTGAACCATCGCTGTTGGGAGAGACTCGTGAAGATTCAAGACAGCTCTTAGAGGATTTGCAGTTTAAAAGTGAAACGATTGTGAAATAAGTGTGTGAATGATTAAGCTGTGTTTTATTGAAGTTGTTGTGCGATTTTAAAGGAATAATAAATGTGAAATACAGTGAGTGAATAATAAAAATCTCATTTTCCACATGTTAAGCCGTCCTATACCCATAATTTTCCGCCACTTACTTATTGGTAAACACTTGTTGGAGAGCGACATGCCGCCCCCCCCCCGCCCCCTTTCTCCACAATCTTGGTGTGACACTGACCTGTAACATATCCCGAAGTCTACAATATGCATTTTGAGGCTGTTGATATGAAAGTGAGAAGTACAGATCTTCCAGTTAAATCAGGAATAGCTTAAGTGCATTACTTGAAAGTAACACAGGAAAAGCTTACTTATGTAGGTGGTAGTAATGTCGGCAAAAAGTTCTTGTGTGTGAAGTTGCCATGTAGAACACCAGGTGTAAAACTTTTCTCCCGAGTCTTGAACTGTGTCGGAACAAAAGTGAGGCATTCATATGACTGTTTTCATTTCTCTACACTTATACAGATGTCTGAGTTCTGCTGTGTTAACATTGCAAAGTCCTGTAGGCATGAGGAGTATTAACCAAAACTGTCATATTGGAAGCAGAATCAAACACATTTGTTACGTTACTTGATATTTTCAGGAGAAAATGGCAATGTTGCTTCTTATTAATATAATACATTCAGAGTCACAGCAGTATTTGACCAACCATAACTGATGCTGAATGTGCATGTCGTCATATAATATGAAAGGCTTGGCTTATTTCAATAGTGGTACAAGTCCATTACCTCCACTTTTCTGTCTATAATGCTTCTAAAATTAGTGATCCAAACAAACATAAATAAAGGTTCATCTCTAGCAAGAAGCCATATGCTTGAATATTTCTGGTATCTCAACTGCAGATTTTTCAGCGCTCATTTAACTTTACGACTCTATATCTCAAAATTAACAAAAATGGACTTGTACCAATATTGAAATAAGCCCTTCATATGCACACACAGCACATCGATCTCGTGAGGCACAAGGCTCTCGTCAACAGATGACACTAGGAAAAGTATGTTAACTGCGCTTTTTAGTTGCTACTTGCGACTCTTAGTTGCGATTTGTCACAGAAATCGCAGTTTGACTCGGTAGCGAATAGCGTAGTATGAACTTTGCTCAACAGATGGCAGTGCTAACTGCGCTTTTTAGTTGCTACTTGCGACTCTTAGTTGCGACTTGTCACGGAAATCGCAGTTAGACTCCATAGTGTACCGCAGAGATGGGCGTAGTACGAACTTTGACCCACAGATGGCACTGTTAACCGCGCTTTCTAGTTGCTACTTGCGACTCTTAGTTGCGACTTGTCACGGAAATCGCAGTTAGACTCCATAGCGTACCGCAGAGATGGACGTAGTACGAACTTTGGCCTACAGATGGCACTGTTAACCGCGCTTTTTAGTTGCTACTTGCGACTCTTAGTTGCGACTTGTCACGGAAATCGCAGTTAGACTCCATAGCGTACCGCAGAGATGGACGTAGTACGAACTTCGGCCAACAGATGCCACTGTTAACCGCGCTTTTTAGTTGCTACTTGCGACTCTTAGTTGCGACTTGTCACTGAAATCGCAGAAAGCAGTGCTAAATTCGACCAATAGATGGCTCACGTCTTTGAATGTGAAATACTACTTGCGACTGCTAACTGTGACTGAAATCGCAGTTAGAGTCTGTAAAGTTGCTACTGTGATATCTGTGACTTCTCAGTCACTGCGATTTCTAACAGATACGCGATTTCCTGCGCACCACTACACTGCAGGTTAGCTGTACCAGCTGACCGGCCAGTACTGTCGAAGTTAAACGCGCCGGTAAAGCTGTTGTCTCGTATTATCGCCGAGTCGGTGAGCGCTTAACGCACAGCTTAAAACGTATTCTTATTATCATACCTGACAGTACTCGAAACAGCTTGGCTTCAGTCGCACGTGAAGCACAAATCAAATGAGATTCCAGGAAACACAGAAGAATACATAGTCCAATGTTTACATCAGGTTTATTCTTATGATGAACGGAGGTACGGAGTACAGTTAGTGTGCAGCGCGGCGCAGTTTCACGTTCACACAGGCCGCACCGCACTGAACCATCGTTAGTTTTGGGTGGCTTAAGGATTCTTGAACTTCCACATTGTTCGCAGGAGAGCTTCTGTAAAATTTGGAAGATAGGAGACGAGGTACTGGCAGAAGTAAAGCTGTGAGGACGGGGCGTGAGTCGTGCTTGGGTAGCTCAGTTAGTAGAGCACTTGCCCGCGAAAGGCAAAGGGAGTTCGAGTCTCGATCCGGCACACAGTTTTAATCAGCCAGGAAGTTTCATATCAGCGCACACTCCGCTGCAGAGTGAAAATCTCATTCTGGTTCCGTGGTGCTGTCTTCTACACTAATGTAACTGTAGTTATAGCGGACCTGTTTAGATAAATGTATCCAAAACTAATAGAGCGAAGGAAAAACGACTATCTGTATGCTCCGTACGAGCCGTAATTTCTCTAATCTTCGTGGTCCTTACGCGAAATGTACGTTGGCGACAGTAGACTCATTCTGCAGTCACCTTCAAATGCTTCTCATTCTACAGTTTGTAAGTTTCACGCAACGTTTTACAGAAAAATCTAAAAATTCTGAACACACCAATTGGCAATTGCCATCTGATGGGGCTTCCATCCAAACTGTATATATACTGAACATATTTCGACCTTGTTAGGCATTATTTGACTAAAGATAGTATCGTCCTGGGGCCTCAAGATTTGTAGGCTTCCCAGTATCGGAGGCCCGGGGTCGCCCACTCCATCCTCTCCCCCTCCCCTCCCCCTAGTCCACCACTGCACCACTGATTCCCCCCCCCCCCCCCCCTTGTGCGCCAATACACCACACACACACACACACACACACTTCGGTTCTGGCTGTACCCACGGTACGGCTACCTCTATCGTTGAGGCCCGCAAGCCACCCCGCCTCGGCAAGATCCATGGTTCATGGTGGGTCCATGTTATTACACATTCATAAATCATTGTATGAAGTAGAATACGTAGTCAAACGTCACGATTTCTGTTTGAAGTCGTTTTCATTATATATTAAATTGCAAAATTTTGTACATGGCTGCACGTTCAGAGACCGTGAATAGTTACAACTGAAAGAAAAAGAGCCCTCGGTCATTATTCTTAACAAATTAACCTGCTTTCAACACTGCTAGGAGTGTCTTCCTCAGAACTTAAAACAAAAAATGGTCTATATTCTATAACATGGTCACAGAATATACTAAATTGTTTTACTTCATTGGGTATACGATCAGAGAATTTTATTATATGAATGTGTGGTGTCTGTTCTTTCGGAAAGACACCACTAGGAATCTGCAGCTGTGATAAATATTGTGTAAACTGAAGATGGAGGGGGAGAAAGTTAAGGAAAGGGACTATTGATGTCAGCTGCATCGGGACTTCATGCAGTATCAGCAACGACGAGTGAAAATTTGTGCCGGACCAAGATTCGAAGCCGGGATCTCCTGCTTACTAAGCAGCTGCGTGTTCCAATGCGCAACCCGAACACAATGTTTGTTGCAGCTGCGCGGACTATCTTTGCATGCCTCTCGGCCGACCGACATTTCTACCTAGCACCAAACATTCATATAACTGATTCGCCTCGAAGGGCAATGAATCCACCAGTTTTAGTGCGGAAGCATAACTTCGTTTGACCATAAAGTAGCGAGCATGGAGGACATGGACGGTGACTACGTATCAGTGACGCTAGATGGGAATGTGGGTCGGCCGAGAGGCAATTGCGTAGACTGATTCAGTCCAAGCAATCGCGATGAACACTGTGTGCCGGTGCCGCACTGGTGAACGCAACTGCATAGTAAGCCGGAGATCCTGGGTTTGAATCCTGGTGTGGTACACATTTTCACTCGTCGTTTCTGATTCTGCATAAAGTCACGACGCAGCTGACATAGCAGTTCCTTTCCTTTCCTATCTCCCCACACACCCCCACCACCACCTTCAATTTACATCATCACAAGTGCTCATTGTTGAGCGTCGTGACTTCATGAATGAAGCGTCTCCATTCCGGATGGTTACCAACTTCTCTTAGAACCTGCTGAAGAGGTAGATCCAAGATCTTCAAGATTTTATCAGTCTTCCTCTTGCTCTCTCGCCCTCGAACTTTCCTTCCATGATTATTTTCCCCAGGTTTTCTCCATTTCTTCTCACAATACTGTATAGCCAAATAACTGGAGAATTTTTTGGTTGACACGTGAAGAAAGGCGCGTGGAGATATTGAGTTTCGCAGTAACGGACACATTTGTTCTTCGAGTCCATTTTACGCGCAGCATCCTTTGCCAGCAGTACTCAAATGCATCGATGTGCTGTTTGTCTCTGGTTTTAAGGGTCCTTGTCTCGCAGCCGTAAAAGAAGACGGAAAACAGGAGTATTTCAACAAGCCGGACCTTTGTAGTGGTCGTTACTGCTCTGTCCTGCCAGATCTTGATGAGCTTCTTCATAGCCACTCGCCCTAGCGTGATCCGACTTTTTGTCTTATATTCACAGCTTCCCGTGTCGCTAGTGGCTGACTCAAGATAGATGAAACAATGCGCGACTTCTAGTTCCTTTAAGCGAATTTTATGGCTGAATACATCGCTTCTATGTGTGCCACATTATGACCGAGTGAAGAACAGAGTAAGACATTTGTTCTTTTAGTATTACGTTTATGAACGTTAAGTGTTGTTTTCGTACTGTGATTGTTCACAACAAACTTCATACGGGAGTAAATCTATGGTGAGACTGCTGTAATAAAGCCCAACCGTTTAAAGAGATGTCTACAATAGGCTCTAAAGCGAACACCACATTATTAGCCTGATTACACGTTTCTGTGCAACATTTATTCCTCAGTGACGCCAGAAGACATTATTGCCTATTGCCCTCAGTGACGACAGAATACATTAGTGAATGAAACAGGGAAAGTAAGTCATCTTTTTGACGTTTTCATCTCCAAATTACGTTACCGTGAAGAAAAAGTAGTAGACCTTTCAGCTGTCTGTGAGGTATTGGCACTATCTGAAACGGAACGGAACATTAGCCGGAACGTCTGCGGCTGAAGAAATGTTTCCCCTTGCTGGCCTCAACACCCATATTACAACGGAAATCAAGCAGCAGGTGCGCTAAGTGTAAGAGGAACCAGCTGACGGCAGTGTGTGCTGAAACCTGGGAATCGAGTAACCAGCTGACAGCAGTTACACTCTCCGACCTGTGTTTGATCAATGTGTGTGTTACACAGTGTGTTTCCTACATGTACAGAATATGGACACGGAAATATTAAAAACGGAGGCAGAGAAAAGGCTTGTACTCGAATTGGCACCTATAGACAGAACAGTACAAGGATAGAAACAAAAAAGCGTCGCGTGACATTTGCTGCAAATTATTTCGCAGGACATTCAAATACAGAGAAAGTCTGCTGGTAAGGCGTTTCTTATCTCGTCGATTTTAACTAACTCGGGGTTACAGGATAAGTCGGAACAGATTAGCAGCTGATTTTCAAAAAAAATGGTTCAAATGGCTCTGAGCACTATGGGACTTAACTTCTGAGGTCATCAGTCCCCTAGAACTTAGAACTACTTAAACCTAACTAACCTAAGGACATCACACACATCCATGCCCGAGGCAGGATTCGAACCTGCGACCGTAGCGGTCGCGCGGCTCCAGACTGTAGCGCCTAGGTGATTTTCCCCAAAAGCGTTACGCATTCTTCTTTTTCACGGAATCGGCATTGATGAATATGCTGGAATTTACTATAATAATGTCTGATTTAAACCTCCTATTGTCCCAATAATAATTCTTAAAATAATAATACTTCAAATAAATGTTCGTAACTGAATACAATATGAGAGGACGAGTATTAAGAAAATCCATTTGCCCTGTTGTTGACAAATTTTATCTTGCTTTTTCTGGCACAATATAGCTGGCTCTGAGCACTATGGGACTCAACTGCTGAGGTCATTAGTCCCCTAGAACTTAGAACTAGTTAAACCTAACTAACCTAAGGACATCACAAACATCCATGCCCGAGGCAGGATTCGAACCTGCGACCGTAGCGGTCTTGCGGTTCCAGACTGCAGCGCCTTTAACCGCACGGCCACTTCGGCCGGCACAATATAGCAGGATTTACACAACTGCACATTACAAACTCATAAATTCAGTTGCAATTCTGATGGGATCGGATCACGAGTTGTTTTTTTTTTTTTTAAAATAAGCAATGAAGGACAAGATATCAAATATTTACGGAAATTCTCAGTGATATGACTACTGAGGCAGTCCCGCCGAGGTTGATAGATGGTTGGCTATAGAAAAAAAAATACAATCTAAAATACCTACCCGATTGTTTTTTCTCTACCGACGCCGTAAATGTGCGCAACAAATGCAATGTACGCCTGTCAAGAATGAAGCAGCGATTGCAGAACGCATTACAGTTTCTTACGAGGCGTGACAATAGAATCGGTAGTAATGACATCATTTCCAGTTCCTTTGCATCACGTGAATTAAGCCACATGATCACCTAGACAATTACGTTAACGCAAAAAGTGATGCTGATATTCATAAATACAGAACGTTAAACAAATCATGTTCCGTAAACACTACTGTAAAACGAATTTGTGGATAGAGCGAAAGTCAACAGCAGCAGATTAATTTGTCGTATTATGTTTCAGAATTAACAGGCACAACTAACAATTCGGATAGAACAGTTTTGTCCCTTTAATCATTCAACCAGCAACCAACCAACCAATCAGACAGAACAATCAAATGAACAAAATTGCATATGTAAATGAGAAAGTATGACAGTTGATTTCCTGCCTTATGTTACACCATGGATTTTTGCATCGTGCCAAGACATTTTATCAGCTTCGTTTGCAAAATAATTACAGTATTAAAAAAATTTTACGTGCAAACTAAGTAGACTCTCGGCAGGGCGACTGATAGGAGCGACTGAAAATGGGAAATGCCTTTACGATCGCTACTAATCAGCTGCTGCGCCGAGTGTCAACTTAGTTTCCGCATATATGACACAATGCATCTGTTTCTTACTGCTGACATATTTTTTTCCTCCAGATTTGTGGAAAACTCAGGTACTTTCACAGTTAGTCCTCAAGTTGGTGACCATCTCTCTCATGTACATAATCATGCGGAACAAAGCAAGCTTTAGTTATCTCAAGCAAAATCCAGTTTCACCATTATTGTTCGCTAAACTCATGCCATTTGTTCAATGATATGCTGGAAGAAGAAAAGGACCTTAGCTTACTTAAGAGCCCGTGAGAAACGGCATTTGGAAATTTCTTTCTCCTGCGACATTTTACCTTTACATGGCCGTAATTCTGTGCTGTGCTGGTACTGCGAACGGCTGAAAGCAATGGACCACTGCAGCTATTATTTTTCCCCATGGCATGCAGCTGTACTGTACGGTTAATGATAATAGCATCGTCTTGGGTAAAATGTTTCATGGGTAAAAGAGACCCCTGTTGGGATACTCGGGCCAAGACTATTCAGGAGGATCCTTTCATCAGGAGAAACAAAACTGGCATTCTACAGATAGGAGTGTGGAATGTTAGATCCTGTAATATGGTAGGTAGATTAGATAATTTAAGAAGGGAAATGGATAGAGAGAAGTTAGATATAATGTGCATTAAGTGCGATCGCAGGAAGAAAAGGGCTTGCTGGTCACGTGAGTACAGTAATAGGGATTATGAAGAGTAGGTCTAATAATGAATAAGTAACTGTGAGACTGACACAAAACCAACACCTAATGGAGTATACAGCAGCTAGTACTGAAGATGACGAAGAGACTGTATGAATGTATGATGAGATAAAATAAATTATTTAGATTGTTAAGTGAGATGAAAATTTGAATACAACAGGTGATATTAATTCAATAGTAGCAAAAGGAAGAGAGGGAAAAGTGGTTGGAGAACTTGGACCAGGAGAGGGTTAAGGAATGAAGGGGTAGATGCTTGATAGGATTTTGCACTGAGGATAATTTAATCATCACTAAAACTTGGTTTAAGAACCATGAAAGAAGTGTAGATCCACAGAAGTGCCTAGTCTATACTGGAAGACTTTAGATTGATTGTATAAAGATAAGAGATTTCGAAACCATATTTGAAACTGTAAGACTTTTCAGGGACAGACATGGACTCTGACCGTAATTTATTGATTTTCAACTACAGATTGAAACTGGAGAAACAGCACATAGGCAGGTAAGTAATGAGATGGAGTCTGGACAAATTGAAGAAACCAGAGTTTGTTGAGAGTTTCAGAGAGATCATTAGGCAATGCTTGAATGAAGTGGGAGAAAGGAATACAAGAAAGTGGAGAAGACAGATGGGTAGCTTTGAGAGACAAAATGTGAATGGCAGCGGAAGATGAAATAGATAAAAGAAAAGGCATAGCTGAAATCCCTGGGTAACTCAGTAGATGTTGACTGTAACGATGAAAGGAGAGATATAATAATGCAGCAAAGGAAGTAGGTGAAAGGCTATACAGGTGTCTAAAAAATAAGTTTAATAGAAGGTGGAAAATGGCTAAGCAGGAATGGCTGGAGGAGAAATGAAAAGTTGTAGAAGCATGCATAAGAAGGGAAAAGACAGGTGCTGCATACAGGAAAATTTGAGACCTTTTTTGGTTGGAAAGCAAAGCAACAGTACAAAAATCAAGGGCTCAGATGGCAAGCCAGTACTAAACAAAGAAAGGAGAGCTGAAAGGTGGAAGGATATACAGATTGTCTATACAAGGGGAATGATACAGTGAGAAGCATTTGGCAGAGCACTGAAAGACCTCAGTGAAAACAAGGCCCTTGGAATAGTTGACACTTCCTCAGAATTTTTGAGATCACAGGGAGAGCCACTCATGAAAAAACTGTTCCACATGGTGTGCAACATACGTAAGACAGGTGAGATACACTCGGACTTCAAGAACAATTTGTTGTTGTTGTTGTTGTTGTGGTCTTCAGTCCTGAGACTGGTTTGATGCAGCTCTCCATGCTACTCTATCCTGTGCAAGCTTCTTCATCTCCCAGTACTTACTGCAACCTACATCCTTCTGAATCTGCTTAGTGTATGCATCTCTTGGTCTCCCCCTACGATTTTTACCCTCCACGCTGCCCTCCAATACTAAATTGGTGATCCCTTGATGCCTCATAACATGTCCTACCAACCGATCCCTTCTTCTGGTCAAGTTGTGCCACAAACTCCTCTTCTCCCCAATCCTGTTCAGTACCTCCTCATTAGTTATGTGATCTACCCATCTAATTTTCAGCATTCTTCTGTAATTTCAATTCCAAAGAAGGCAGATGCTGACATGTGAATGTTACTGAACTATCTGTTCAATAAGCCATGGTTGCAAAATACTGACACGAATTATTTGCAGCAGAATGGAACATCTGCTAGAATCCAACCTTGAGGAAAATCATTTTCAGTCCCAGAGGAATGTAGAACATGCCAGAGAAGGCCCCACTGACCATACGACTTATCTTAGAAGATAGGTTAAAGAAAGGCAAATCAATGTTTATAGCTTTAGTGTATATAGAGAAAACTTGTGAGACTATTGAGTGGAATTTAGTATTTGAAATTCTGAAGTTAATCAGGATAAAATACAGGGAGTAAAAGCTTATTTACAATAGTACAGAAACCAGACTGGCTGACTAAAAAGTCAAGTCTATTTATAATATGTTACTCTGCTTTATAAACATTGTTGTATAGGCCTATATACTTAAAGATACAGGTGACAAACGTAGAAAATGGATCAACATTTAGCACATCAATCATCAGGTAATGTGTAAAGAAATAACAAACAATAGAAAATCACTTTTTATTTTATATGTCTAGAAACAAAGCTTGTACAATACTAATATCAGTTATTTTCATAACTGCAGTATGAGATAGTAGTTATTACTGGTATTATTATAGTACACATTTACATGCCTTTATTTTATGAACATTTACAATAATGTCATTGAAATTTATTTTACTTGAAAAATTTTCTTTCAGTTGATAAAGTGGACAGACTGGGCAGTTGTTCTTGATTTATCGTAGAGCAAAGATAATTTTTTTTGTTAGTTTCAGTTAAAAAAAACTGTTGCATGATGCAACTGAGACATAAATGATCAAGAAATATTGGATTGTAAGTGATGTACCGAGTAATGATTCATTAAAGTTCCATTTAATTATAAACTGAAGGCTTTCTTGTGCTGTCCATCTAGCAGCAATGTCCATACTTGTATCAGTTGCATGAAGATGCCTATGATACCTTTTCATTTTCTGCAGCACTTGCTCCTTATCAAACTCATCATAAATTTCTACCAGAGTCTCCAGTGCTAGAGCCACAGTGTTTCCTGTGGAATAACTGCGGGTCATTCCACGTCAAGGGGCCAGGGGTCCCTGCTTGACTATCTCCAAATCTAACGAAATTTGATGTGAAGGTTTTATATGGTCTTTGATGGTTATAAACCAAATTCCAGTCCAGTATTTTCAGTGGCTGAATTTTTAGGTGCTTTTAAAGAAGGGCTACTCATCTTTGCATCACATACGAAAGTGCAAATGTGCCATGTTTGTTAGGCTTTTTTAAAAGTTCTAGCAAACATTTAGTCATTTGCTTTAATATACATGGACAACTTTTTATGCTAAATCACACCGTGGCAAAAATTTGGGATTCAGCCACACCTAAATACAGACACAAGCCTCCCAAGTGGCTAAAAAATTTGGCATGCTATTCTGAGAGCCAAAGTTTGACCAACCACTGCTACTTTTCCTATGAACCAAACACACCAAAACTTCAAAGGGTTATTCCTACCTATGATGTCTATACATGGATCAAATTTAATTAACATTGGAAGCCTAGATGCAAAGATATGCATCTGCAAAGTTGGCCAAAATTTCCTACATTCAAATTTTAGGGTATTTTTAGGGGGCAATATCTCAACTGTGTTGTGTTCAATCCTTTTTTTCTTATGACAGCTGGAAAGAGCATGCTTTAAGCTTTCAAAGCTATATTGTTTAATTTCTGGATCTTGCATATTGATGAGTAAGAATACATTTAAAAAGTTATTATTTTAGCACTCTGAGAAGATTGAAAAGTGAAATATTTTTCTCAGTAAGTCCCATAATTAATTTTTTTATTTCAGTATATAAATCAGATTCAAACACTAATTTAACACATGCCATAAAACAAGTATAATACACAACACAGCAAAGTTGCAAAACAAAAACACTAAAGAAGCAGTTCCATTTTTGGTTAAATAGTTCTACAGCTTTGTCAAGGACAGATTGAAGAAAAGTGTATTGTCTTCCCAATGATGATGTTGAAGGTGCTTCTATAATCATGACACACAGGAATCCTGCAGGTGTCTTTAGCAGTTGGCCAGTGGAAGGAACGAGCAGAACGATGTGATTGCATAAAGCTGATGAGGACATCTTGTTGCTCATATGAAACTTCACGCACTTCTCCAACCCACCAAAAATTGTCATATGTACATGCAACTTACTGTCCTGATTGTAAACTTCAGAGGTATTAACTCTGCATGCTGTAGCATCATTGGAAACTCACTTACTCTGAGCTTATCACAATTAATTGGCTTAAAGTGATGATTTTCTCATGTTCCAGATACTGTATGTCCCAAGTCAAACCTTGTTTCTGGATCAGAATGAATGTTTTCAAAATTTTCTTTTGGTACATAAAACAACTTTATGCCTGGAATACCATCATCACAAAATTTGAATGAATCATTTGGAGTCAATATTTGGGGCCTGTACAAAGTAGCACGGGTTGCTAGTCTTTGTGCTGTTCCCCCAATGCCAACACAAGGTGATTTACCATGGCTTGTTCCAAAAAAATTCCATTCGGCAGTGATCCCAAAATGCTTTTCATGCAGACATAAACTGATGAAACTTTTGAAATTCTTATACTGAGCAACTGAACCATCACTAAAGAAATAATGAAGAAAGGGCCTCTAAATCTCAAGACCTTTGAAATTTAGCGTCCCCCCACAGGACCAGAGGCCTCCCAAATGAAGCAGTGTAGATTATCTCCATCTTGAAAATTTTTTGAAGGTTGCAATCAGTTTTGTAGATATACCACACATTCTGGGTACCACATGCTTGGCTTCCTAAGGACTCATTCTATCAGATGAGTAAAAAAGAATACCTTCATTTAATCGTTAGTCAACAGTTGTTGAAATGGTTTTCAATAGTTTTCAACTAAGATTTAATCTTATACAGTTCCACAGTTCCATCTACTTGTAGATGTACAATACACTACCTGATCAAAAGTATCCAGACAGCTATTGCTGGACTCTAGTATGGGGTGCATCCATGCTTCACCTACGTGCTGGCCTGAGCTCTGCTGGGGACACTTTCAGCGAGATGTCTGCATGTCTGTGGAGGAATGGCACCCCATTCTTCCTCAAGAGGTGAAACAGAAGACGAAATGATGTACACTGGAGTCTGGAGTGAAGCTGACATTATAACTCACCCTAAAGGGCTTTGTTGGGTTCAGGTCAGCCCATTAGAGAAATGCTATTGTCCACAAACCATTTCCTCACACATGATGCTTTATGACATGGTACGTCATGCTGATACAAACAGTCATTTCCAAACTGTCCCTCTAATGTGCACCGAACACAATGCTATAAAATGTACTTGTATCCTTCCGTATTTAGTATTTAATTAAGCTCAATAAGGGAACCACACATGACCATGAAACACATCCCAATACCATACCTCCACCTCCTCTGTACTTCACTGTTGGCACTGCACAGGTAACATTCTGCAACCATTCACTAAGACCAAACCCTTCTATCAGATTGCCACAGAGTATAGCATAATTAATCAAACCAAACCACTTGCTTCCAGTTATCTACTGTCCAGTGGTGTCATTCTTTATAGCATCTCAAGCATCACTTAGCACTGACTACTGAAATGTGTGGCTTATAAGAAGGAGCTGCTTGACCAGATCTTTTTAACTCCCTACACGTAGTCATTGTACTAGCAGGATTTCTGGTAGCACTTCAGAATACACTGCTCGACAGTTCCCTGCTGTCAGTACATGAATTCTGTCTGGTCTTGGTTTAGTTGTGGTTGTCCTTCACATTTCCATTTCACAATCACATCACCAGCAGTCGACTTGGGCATCTTTATAAACGTTGAAATGTGGCTGGTGGATTTGTTACTCAGGTGACATCAAATGACTAGTTCATGTTCAAAGACATTGAGCTCTCCTGACAAAACCATTCTGCTGTTACTGCTTCTTTGCTGACAACACAGTACTCCCCACCCCATTTTATGCTGGCAAGTCTGCATCTTGTGACATCTAATGGTCAATTGTGCATTAATTATTCTTGAAATTCTTGAAAATTGTCATTTTTTGTATAACTGATTCAGTAGTTATGCATTTATGTCATGCTGCAATAACTAAATTTGACAAGAAGTACACAAAACGTATTGAATCTCAAAAGATTGACAGTTATCTGCTTAATACTTTCAATAGTACACACAAAGTTCACCTTATGCCACTTTTTAATTCGACAGTCTGAAATTACAGGCTCCAGGGAATTCAGTGACTTATGAAATAAAGGTACAAAAGTCTTCAAAAATAATTTATTCGTACTCTTATATATTAGCTTGAAACTGAAAATAGGGAAAAAATTCAGAATGATTGAGAAAATCCTGCCAGGTATCAACAAAAATGCAGCATTATCAGTGCTCAAAGTGGAGAAACAGGGAATAAACTTTTAAAAAGGCTTGTCCAATTTTGATGATATCTATAATACTTTGTTTGATTATAAAATTCCCATCTGCTCATGTTAATAGATTTATTGTATTGCTTTCATAAGCTCTATTTTTGGTGTCATCTGAAGTAATTGAAGTTGCATAAATCATGTTCTGAAAGCTACATTTTTTTGAGGTTGGTTAGATAAATCATAGCCCACGGCCACTATACGACTAGATAAATGTGGTAAACCTTTTAAAAACCATTCTCAAATTTGCTAGTAGAATCAACTTGTAGCAGCCTGTTACTGTAACAAGGTAACCCTCATCTCTCCAGTTTGTCATGTTATTGACTAGTGTGCCAACTGGAATTCGGAATAAGTAGTTCTGTGACTGCATGTGGTGCTGTGTGCCACTCATAAATTTTGACAATGTTTCAATCCTGTAGAACACTTTTTCTTTACCTTGAAATTTCCCATTTTTCCTTTCATTTCAACTGATGTGTTTGGGGTTAAAAATAAAAGTAAACACCTACAATACAGCAAGCTATTCCAAGTGTACTTCAATAGCTTTGTCATATAAAAGTGAAAACAGAACCAGCAAGCCATCATGAATTTTCTTTTTCCACGGACAAATGGTAAATTGCTGTTCTTACTCTGTTGTGCACCAAGGGGAGGGGGCATTCTTATGGTAATTGGGTTGGATCACTGGCACATATACTGCTGTCATGTTTATGAGTTGGGAATTTACTCTGTTGTGCATCAAGGGGAGGGGGCATTCTTATGGTAATTTGGTTGGATCACCAGCACATATACTGCTGTTATGTTTATGAGTTGGGAATCAGCAGTGGAACCCATGCACTAGGATGAGAGATTGACTTCTTTCTGCAGATCAGTAAGGACTGAATGAGGAAGTGACACAAAAAGACTGAAGACATTATTTTGGCATGGTTCTGTAAAGGTTTATATCCATCTTGACAGAGATAAGCACCAAAACTGCAGCTGTACCAAGGAATCAGCAAAATTTCCATGAACGAAGTCACGTCTAAGAAAACCCAAGCTATATAGTAATTGCTAAAGCTGCAGTATATTTTGTCTTGGTTGGCAAAGTCAAATCTGCAGTTTAGTGGAGTCACACACAATGACTGCTAGAAATTCAAGAGAATTTTCTAATGAATGTGCCATCCATTTCCAAGTGTCCCAAAAGTGAAGGGCAAAGTCATTGTGGCCTATATTGGGTCTTCATCTGGTGCACATTCTGAATCTTGTAGGAATACCAGTGCAAAATGTGCCACAAAATATTTTGAACTGTTGACTAGGGGAGAGAAAGTTCCTATGACAGTTTGAGCACTGGTTACAGAATTTGAGGCATTTGCTGCACGGTTAACTACAGCTACAGCAACTTCACCAACGACTGCCATGGGAATGGGCTGCCTCCCTCTCCCTGCTGCACCATCTAATTCTCCTGTTTCTTCAAATTTCTTGATAATATTCTTTATCATGCTTATTGACGTTAGGCCCTTTCACAGCTGTTTCTGTCAGCGATATTTCCACAATGCAGTGTTGCTATTGCTGCCATTCTGATAAAACACCTTTACCAGCAGTGCACAGTCTTTGTTCTCAATAACCATTGAGTTTTGTATAAAGAAAAATCATTCCATCTTCCATTTCTACCTTCATAGAATTTACTAGGAGCTAGCATGGAAAGATTTGCCAGAAGCAGCAGTATCATCATCAATTTAACAAGAGACATGCCATCACTGTGTGTTTTTTTAGGTCAAATCATGAAGAGAGATTATTTTTATTGTATTTTAATCTTATTGTTTTAATCATTTTAACTGCAAAAATATATCTGTATAATTTTAATGTCATTTGATCAACAGCTATATCATGGCTGCCACCTACCTTTTCATGGGGGAGAAAAATAAAAAAATAAAAAAAAAACATGAAAATGACTGGGGGCTATCTGTAAAATACTGGCAGGTTTAGATATATTTATCTGGTTGCATTCCCATGCACTAAACGATGAAAGTCTGGTGATCCAAAATAAACAAAGGCCACTAGAATATTGTATAAAGTCAATAAAAATACAACTTTCAGATGTCTGTTTAAGAATTTTCGAGCTCTTACACTCACTTCCTAGCACATTTAAGTTACTGCTATCATTCATAATAAAAATGATTTGGAACTGAACTATGATTTTTACAATAACAGTATAAGGGACAAAAACAATTTTCACATAGACTTTGCTTCCTTGAGTATGGTTGAGAGTGGAGTATGTGTTCTGGTTGAAGGTATTCATCTATTTCCCATCTAACACACAGCAAGGAATTGGAAACTATTAACTGTTCAAAAGAAAATTAAAAACATACATCATCAGCTAGAAACTACCTCATTAGTCAGCCATTCTACATATTATACGGTTAAGTAGTTTCAAGGACTAGAGAATCCCTGTTAGCTGCATAGTAAGTAGCAGTGTTCATTTTAAACTGCATGACAACTAGGAGTGAGCTGCAAACAGGCTTCAGGTGCTGCAAATGTAGTCAACTATTTGCTTTGAAAGCTAACCAAGGAAGCGCCACACATATGCATGCACATACCCTCCCACCCACTCATCCACCCACCCACCCACCCGCCCACCCACCCACACACACACACACCTCTGTCATCTACAGTGTGCTAGCTGGACACACACTCTAGCTAGCCAAAGGATTACTTCTAAAAGCTAGCAAAGTATTCATTCTTTTTTTTTGTGTGCCTGTCACTGATTCAACACCTCTAATATTCTTTGATTGGTCTCCTTTACTCTTAAATTACTTATATTTTCCCCTAACTTTCCTTACTTGATACTTGGGTATGTTTAATCTATGTGGAGTCCTTATCGAAACAGAATGACAGAAGCTATAGTGAATATTCAAAGAAGAACTGGTACATGTAATCAGCTTTAGACTGTCACAGAAAAGTTCACAGGTTTCCATTGAGAGATATTACAGATATTATGTGTCCGGTAAAAGCTTAGTCTTAGAATTTTGAGTGTGTATGGTCCAAGACAACTAAAAAAAACTTCTACATTATACAGGGTGTTACAAAAAGGTACGGCCAAACTTTCAGGAAACATTCCTCACACACAAATAAAGAAAAGATGTTATGTGGACATGTGTCTGGAAACGCTTAATTTCCATGTTAGAGCTCATTTTAGTTTCATCAGTATGTACTGTACTTCCTCGATTCACCACCAGTTGGCCCAGCTGAAGGAAGGTAATGTTGACTTCGGTGCTTGTGTTGACATGCGACTCATTGCTCTACAGTACTAGAACGTCTGGGCAGGCATTGTTGGTGATGTCTTGATTGGGCCCCATGTTCATCCACCTACGCTCAATGGAGCACGTTTTCATGATTTCATACGGGATACTGTACGTGTGCTGCTAGAACATGTGTCTTTACAAGTACGACACAACATGTGGTACATGCACGATGGAGCTCCTGCACATTTCAGCCAAAGTGTTCGTATGCTTCTCAACAACAGATTCGGTGACCGATGGATTGGTAGAG
Source organism: Schistocerca nitens (assembly GCF_023898315.1). Taxonomy (NCBI): domain Eukaryota; kingdom Metazoa; phylum Arthropoda; class Insecta; order Orthoptera; family Acrididae; genus Schistocerca; species Schistocerca nitens. The sequence continues at coordinate 433,461,310 of NC_064619.1, forward strand.
GCGGACCAATTCCATGGCCTCCACACTCTCCTGACCTCAACCCTCTTGACTTTCATTTATGGGGGCATTTGAAAGCTCTTGTCTACGCAACCCCGGTACCAAATGTAGAGACTCTTTGCGCTCGTATTGTGGACGGCTGTGATACAATACGCCTTTCTCCAGGGCTGCATCAGCGCATCAGGGATTCCATGCGACGGAGGGTGGATGCATGTATCCTCGCTAACGGAGGGCATTTTGAACATTTCCTGTCACAAAGTGTTTGAAGTCATGCTGGTACGTTCTGTTGCTGTGTGTTTCCATTCCATGATTAATGTGATTTGAAGAGAAGTAATAAAATGAGCTCTAACATGGAAAGTAAGCATTTCCGGACACATGTCCACATAACATATTTTCTTTCTTTGTGTGTGAGGAATGTTTCCTGACAGTTTGGCCGTACCTTTTTGTAACACCCTCTATAGTCAATACCATGTTAATGTTAGACATCTGGACATGTGTCAACAGTCATTGCTCTCAGCCACCAATCACAAGAGGTGTAGGATAGCTTTAATTACACTGACACTGGTACACTATGTGCCCATACAATAATTTTCAGGGCAAACATGCAGATGCTCCCATGACACTCTTTATTTCATTATTTGCATCAAAATCTTCAACATGGAGGGTAATGCTGTGAAACATTGAATGGTATTTCTCATGCAACAGTTAAATTGCCTACTTCACACTAAGCATTCTATGAAAAGCAGTGTGTATTTAATTTCATATTAGTTATTTAATCATTCCATTCTTAATAACTATACTTTCCAGTGAATTCCACATTTGTCAGTGTAGTATGTGAAAATCCATTTTTCCATCATTGCACAACTAAAAATGTTAATATTTTCATTGTTTCATACCCTTTCAGTGTTAGGAGTAACTTTTACTTCCCTGCGTTGACCTTGTAGGCTCACAACTGTTATTTTAGTCATCACATAAAAAAGACTCTGGACTTGGCAGCCAGAGATACAGTTGTCATGTGTGTGTGTGTGTGTGTGTGTGTGTGTGTGAGCTGCATTTGCACGAATGTGTGTGTATGTTGTCTATTTTAGAAGAAGGGCTTCTGGCCGAAAGCTTAGGTGTTTAGTAGTTTTTTTATTGTGCCTGTCTGTGACTCAACATCTCCACTATATGGTGAGTAGCAATCTGTCCTTTTCTAATATTGTCATTATTCTGTCCCAGATTTTCCATTGTTTGAAAAAAGACTGTTCATGTGACTACAGAACTAAATGCTATAGCGCAAGGACGAGTAACTGTTTTATGAATCTTGACTGTGTCTTAACACTGTAATGAGTTTCAACTTGCTTGCTCCACACAGTAACAGTGAAGAAGTAGTTTACTAGATGTGCATTTTTGCTTTGTGCTAGATAATGTTATGTACGAGATCAGACACAAAAGAAATGATACTGGTGCTGTAAATTTGTACTTTCCTCATATTTTCAAATACTGATGATCACCGTGATAATGGATCCATTTCAGTCAACACAAATTTGCACTTGTCACGCCACTGCTTAAAACATTGCTATTTATACACTCCTGGAAATTGAAATAAGAACACCGTGAATTCATTGTCCCAGGAAGGGGAAACTTTATTGACACATTCCTGGGGTCAGATACATCACATGATCACACTGACAGAACCACAGGCACATAGACACAGGCAACAGAGCATGCACAATGTCGGCACTAGTACAGTGTATATCCACCTTTCGCAGCAATGCAGGCTGCTATTCTCCCATGGAGACGATCGTAGAGATGCTGGATGTAGTCCTGTGGAACGGCTTGCCATGCCATTTCCACCTGGCGCCTCAGTTGGACCAGCGTTCGTGCTGGACGTGCAGACCGCGTGAGACGACGCTTCATCCAGTCCCAAACATGCTCAATGGGGGACAGATCCGGAGATCTTGCTGGCCAGGGTAGTTGACTTACACCTTCTAGAGCACGTTGGGTGGCACGGGATACATGCGGACGTGCATTGTCCTGTTGGAACAGCAAGTTCCCTTGCCGGTCTAGGAATGGTAGAACGATGGGTTCGATGACGGTTTGGATGTACCGTGCACTATTCAGTGTCCCCTCGACGATCACCAGTGGTGTACGGCCAGTGTAGGAGATCGCTCCCCACACCATGATGCCGGGTGTTGGCCCTGTGTGCCTCGGTCGTATGCAGTCCTGATTGTGGCGCTCACCTGCACGGCGCCAAACACGCATACGACCATCATTGGCACCAAGGCAGACGCGACTCTCATCGCTGAAGACGACATGTCTCCATTCGTCCCTCCATTCACACCTGTCGCGACACCACTGGAGGCGGGCTGCACGATGTTGGGGCGTGAGCGGAAGACGGCCTAACGGTGTGCGGGACCGTAGCGCAGCTTCATGGAGACGGTTGCGAATGGTCCTCGCCGATACCCCAGGAGCAACAGTGTCCCTAATTTGCTGGGAAGTGGCGGTGCGGTCCCCTACGGCACTGCGTAGGATCCTACGGTCTTGGCGTGCATCCGTGCGTCGCTGCGGTCCGGTCCCAGGTCGACGGGCATGTGCACCTTCCGCCGACCACTGGCGACAACATCGATGTACTGTGGAGACCTCACGCCCCACGTGTTGAGCAATTCGGCGGTACTTCCACCCGGCCTCCCGCATGCCCACTATACGCCCTCGCTCAAAGTCCGTCAACTGCACATACGGTTCACGTCCACGCTGTCGCAGCATGCTACCAGTGTTAAAGACTGCGATGGAGCTCCGTATGCCACGGCAAACTGGCTGACACTGACGGCGGCGGTGCACAAATGCTGCGCAGCTAGCGCCATTCGACGGCCAACACCGCGGTTCCTGGTGTGTCCGCTGTGCCGTGCGTGTGATCATTGCTTGTACAGCCCTCTCGCAGTGTCCAGAGCAAGTATGGTGGGTCTGACACACCGGTGTCAATGTGTTCTTTTTTCCATTTCCAAGAGTGTAATTTCCATGTACTTTTGGTGGACTTCTGCGATTTTTGACTTCCAGCAGAGTGCAAGAATACATCTGTTTTAAAGTGCTTCTCTTGTACCTCTGAACTGATCAAACTTGTTGAAAATTTTTGTAGTACGAAAATAAATAGTTGTTGTCACTGTGGTCTTCAGTCTGAAGAGTGGTTTGATGCAGCTTTCCATGCTACTCTATCCTGTGCAAACCTCTTCACATCAGTAAAACTACTTGGGAGGCTACGTCTGTTTGAACCTGCTTACTGTATTAATCTCTTCATCTACCTCTGCAATGTTTACCCCCCACCTGTGCCCCCCCCCCCCCTGCCACACACACACACAAACGCTCACTCACACTTTCATCCAGTAGTAAATGGCTGATCCAGTGATGGATGTCTCAGAATGTGTCCTATCCACCAATCCCTTCCTTTAGTTGAGTTATGCCATAAATTTCTTTGCTTCCCAATCCTGTTCAGTACCTCCTCATTGATTGGATGATCTACCTAGGCTTAGCTGGCTACATCAGTTAACTCGTGCCACCGCTTGTGTATTACTCTGGTAACCGTCTGTCTTTTTCATATTCTTGACTCATGCAACAAAACCAAGTCATTTGATGGTAGCACTGTTGCTGAAAATTTAAAAGTTGCCATGTGAGTTCATGTAACTTTTACCATTCTGATGAAGATAGTCTTGGAACTATCGAAACCTGGTTAATGTGTTTTTTTTTTTTTTTTTAAAGTTGTGTGCACCCAGTTGGCTGACTTTTACATTTTACATATTTCAAAGGCTTATATTCACTTCTTGTCTGAACTGTGTGTTGCCCATGTTTCACTTCCATTCAAGGCTACTCTCACGACAAGTACTTTCAGAAAAGACTTCCTAACACTTAAATCTATATTTGACATTAACAAATTTATCTTTTTCAGACATGCTTTTCTTGTCATTGTCATTCTCCATTTTATATCCTTTCTACTTCAGCCATCATCAGTTATTTTACTACCCAGATAGCAGAACTCATCTTAGTGTCTCACTTCTTAATATAATTCCCTCAGCATCACCAGATGTAATTCGACAACTCTTGTTCGGATTTTGTTAATGTTCATCTTATATCCTCCTTTCAAGACATTGTCCATTCGATACAACAGCTCTTCCAAGTCCTTTGCTATCTCTGACAGAATTACAATGTCATAAACATATTTCAAAGATTTTATCTCTTTTTGCTGGACGTTAATTCCTCCTCCAGGTTTTTCTTTGGTTTCCTTTACAGCTTGCTCAGTGTACAGATTGAATAACATTGGGGGTACACTACAACCCTCTCTCACTCCCATTTCAGTCACTGCTTCCCTTTCATGCCCATTGACTATTATAACTGCTATATGAAGTCTTCACGGGTTGTCAGCCGAGTAGCGTCTGCAGGTGGTCTCTCATGTCGGCACTAATGATGTGTGTCGCTATGCATTGGAGGAAATCCTCTCTGGCTTCCGGCGGCTATCTGATTTGGTGAAGACTGCCAGTCTCGCTAGCGGGATGAAAGCAGAGCTCACCATCTGCAGCATCATCGACAGGACTGACTGTGGACCTTTGGTACAGAGCCGAGTGGAGGGTCTGAATCAGAGACTGAGACGGTTCTGCGACCGTGTGGGCTGCAGATTCCTCGACTTGCGCCATAGGGCGGTGGGGTTTGGGGTTCCACTGGATAGGTCAGGAGTCCACTACACACAGCAAGCGGCTACATGGGTAGCAGGGGTTGTGTGGCATGGACTGTGCGGTTTTTTAGGTTAGATGGCCTCGGGCAAGTACAGAAAGGGCAACAACCTCAAAGGGTTCGGGGCAAAGTCAGGACATGCGGGGACCAAGCAGCAATCAGTATTGTAATTGTAAACTGTCGAAGCTGCATTGGTAAAGTACCAGAACTTCAAGCGCTGATAGAAAGCACCGAAGCTGAAATCGTTATAGGTACGGAAAGCTGGCTGAAGCCAGAGATAAATTCTGCCGAAATTTTTACAAGGGCGCAGACGGTGTTTAGAAAGGATAGATTGCATGCAACCGGTGGTGGCGTGTTTGTCGCTGTTAGTAGTAGTTTATCCTGTAGTGAAGTAGAAGTGGATAGTTCCTGTGAATTATTATGGGTGGAGGTTACACTCAACAACTGAGCTAGGTTAATAGTTGGCTCCTTTTACCGACCTCCCGACTCAACAGCATTAGTGGCAGAACAAAATTTGGAATACATTTCACATAAATTCTCTCAGCATGTTATAGTCTTAGGTGGAGATTTCAATTTACCAGATATAGACTGGGACACTCAGATGTTTAGGACAGGTGGTAGGGACAGAGCATCGAGTGACATTATACTGAGTGCACTATCCGAAAATTACCTCGAGCAATTAAACAGAGGACCTACTCGTGGAGATAACATCTTGGACCTGATAAAAAACAGACCCAAGCTTTCGACTCTGTAAGTGCAGAACAGGGAATCAGTGATCGTAAGGCCGTTGCAGCATCCCTGAATATGGAAGTTAATAGGAATATAAAAAAAGGGAGGAAGGTTTATCTGTTTAGCAAGAGTAATAGAAGGCAGATTTCAGACAACCTAACAGATCAAAACGAAAATTTCTTTTCCGACACTGACGATGTTGAGTGTTTATGGAAAAAGTTCAAGGCAATCGTAAAATGCGTTTTAGACAGGTACGTGCCGAGTAAAACTGTGAGGGACGGGAAAAACCCACCGTGGTTCAACAACAAAGTTAGGAAACTACTGCGAAAGCAAAGAGAGCTTCACTGCAAGTTTAAACAGAGCCAAAACCTCTCAGACAAACAGAAGCTAAATGATGTCAAAGTTAGCGTAAGGAGGGCTATGTGTGAAGCGTTCAGTGAATTCGAAAGTAAAATTCTATGTACCGACTTGACAGAAAATCCTAGGAAGTTCTGGTCTTACGTTAAATCAGTAACTGACTCGAAACAGCATATCCAGACACTCTGGGATGATGATGGCATTGAAACAGAGGATGACACGCGTAAAGCTGAAATACTAAACACCTTTTTCCAAAGCTGTTTCACAGAGGGAGACCGCACTGCAGTTCCTTCTCTAAATCCTCGCACAAACGAAAAAATGGCTGACATCGAAATAGGTGTCCAAGGAATAGTAAAGCAACTGCAATCACTCAACACAGGAAAGTCCACTGGACCTGACGGGATACCAATTCGATTCTACACAGAGTACGCGAAAGAACTTGCCCCCTTTCTAACAGACGTGTACGGCAAGTCTCTAGAGGAACGGAAGGTTCCAAATGATTGGAAAAGAGCACAGGTAGTCCCAGTCTTCAAGAAGGGTCGTCGAGCAGATGCGCAAAACTATAGACCTATATCGCTGATGGTGATCTGTTGTAGAATTTTAAAACGTGTTTTTTGCTTGAGTATCATGTCGTTTTTGGAAACCCAGAGTCTACTCTGTAGGAATCAACATGGATTCTGGAAACAGCGATCGTGTGAGACCCAACTCACTTTATTTGTTCATGAGACCCAGAAAATATTAGATACAGGCTCCCAGGTAGATGGCATTTTCCTTGACTTCCGGAAGGCATTCGATACAGTTCTGCACTGTCGCCTGATAAACAAAGAAGAGCCTACGGAATATCAGACCAGCTGTGTGGCTGGATTGAAGAGTTTTTAGCAAACAGAACACAGCATGTTGTTATCAATGGAGAGACGTCTACAGACGTTAAAGTAACCTCTGGGGTGCCACAGGGGAGTGTTATGGGACCATTGCTTTTCACAATATATATAAATGACCTAGTAGATAGTGTCGGAAGTTCCATGTGGCTTTTCGCGGATGATGCTGTAGTATACAGAGAAGTTGCAGCATTAGAAAATTGTAGCAAAATGCAGGAAGATCTGCAGCGTTTAGGCACCTGGTGCAGGGAATGGCAACTGACCCTTAACATAGACAAATGTAATGTATTGCGAATACATGGAAAGAAGGATCCTTTATTGTACGATTATATGATAGCGGAACAAACACTGGTAGCATTTACTTCTGTTAAATATCTGGGAGTATGCGTGCGGAACGATTTGAAGTGGAATGATCATATAAAATTAATTGTTGGTAAGGCGGGTACCACGTTGAGATTCATTGGGAGAGTCCTTAGAAAATGTAGTCCATCAACAAAGGAGGTGGCTTACAAAACACTCGTTCGACCTATACTTGAGTATTGCTCATCAGTGTGGGATCCGTACCAGATCGGGTTGACGGAGGAGATAGAGAAGATCCAAAGAAGAGCGGCGCGTTTCGTCACAGGGTTATTTGGTAACCGTGATAGTGTTACGGAGATGTTTAGCAAACTCAAGTGGCAGACTCTGCAAGAGAGGCGCTCTGCATCGCGGTGTAGCTTGCTCGCCAGGTTTAGAGAGGGTGCGTTTCTGGATGAGGTATTGAATATATTGCTTCCCCCTACTTATACCTCCCGAGGAGATCACGAATGTAAAATTAGAGAGATTCGAGCGCGCGTGGAGGCTTTCAGACAGTCGTTTTTCCCGCGAACCATACGCGACTGGAACAGAAAAGGGAGGTAATGACAGTGGCACGTAAAGTGCCCTCCGCCACACACCGTTGGGTGGCTTGTGGAGTATAAATGTAGATGTAGATGTAGATGTAGATTGTCTCGTAGCAACGTTTCGATGGAATGTGTCTCCATCATCTTCAAGTTAAGTGTCGGAATATCGTTGGTAATGGGCTAATATCTCTGCTGGACCGGTCTCCGCTTCCCGCCACCTGCCAATCACTCGTCCGAGTAATCACCCTACGTGCCTGGAACGGCTGGTGGTGGGGAGCACACATGTGCGGGGTTCGTGTCCCAGTGTCCATCTCTGTTTTCTCCATCCATTCTTCTCTTATTTTCCTGATTGCAGGCTCCCAGGCTGTGCTGAGATGGTAACCAGTGTCACGGTTGATCAGGTTGCTGTGTAACTGTATTTCTAGGTACTCTTTGATTACTGAGTCCCAAAATCCAATTTTACTGCATATTTTCTTTTTTGTCCTCGAAATCGAGGATGTGCTTCTCTTCAATACTATGTTCCGCCACAGCAGATTTGTTGGTCTGACCCAATCGTACATGCCTGATGTGTTCATTGCGGCGCTGTGAGATGCAACGCTGCGTCTGTCCTATATACTGCATCCCACATTCACACCCGATCTTGTACACACCAGGTGCCATCAGACCTAGTGGATCCTTCGTTGAACTGAGAAGGTCTCTGATTTTTCCTGCTGCGCAGAAAACGGGAAAATATTTAGTATATGTTTTATATCATCGGCATATAGCTTGTCCCTTTCTGATACAGACTTGTACTGGCTGGAAGTAAGCATAAGTTACCTTTTAATCTAGTGTTGTGATTATGTAAGTCACAGTTATGAAACATTCTATTATTATTTGAAACTACATTTTTTAAATACACATTAATGTGTCAAGAATAAACATGTGGTAGCACTTTCAGTGCTACAGGTAAGTTTTTGAAATTTAAAACTTTTTTATTTTATACGCGTAGTTCCATAGGACCAAATTGAGGCGCAAATCTCCAAGGTTATGGAATGTGTCAGTATATGAAATTACAACATAAAAGTAATAACAGATGAAATAAAATGTTTATGAACTCAAAAAAAGACAAGCCTTTACATAAATGCAATCAGCAATATAACAAAGTAATAAGCTTAATTTTTCAAGGAACTCTCAACAAAGCACATGTATTAATGCCGAGATTTTTGAATTCTTGTGGTAGCATATTGAGAATGGACGCAGCAGTATACAGCACACCTTTCTGTACAAGAGCCAAGGAAATGTGATCCAAATGCAGACTGGATTTCTGCCTAGTATTAACTGAGTGAAAACTGCTAATTCTTCGGAATAAGCTGATATTGTTAACAATAATGAACAAGAGATTCATGAACTTACACCACTTATTGTCTGAGCCACCCATTTCTGACCAAAAATATCCTTTGAGAATGGGAAGACTTACCCCAAAATATAATACCATACATCATAAGCGAATGACAATAAGCAAAGTAGACTACTTTTCATGTCAAACTATCACTTACTTCAGATACCATTCGAATAGTAAGAATGGTAGCATTAAGTCTTTGAACTGTTGAGTTTCACCAATCATATGCCCTTTCTGTCAAATTAAAATGTCAGCTTTTGTTGAATTGTGTCTTAGAAACTGTAAAAACTGAGTCTTACTGTGATTTAGCATTACTTTATATTCTACAGGCCATGAACATATGCCATGAACTACACTATTTGAAACTATGCCACCATTGCACACAACATCCTTTACCACCAAGCTAGTGTCATCAGCAAACAGAAGTATTTTAGAATCATCGGTAATACTAGAGGGCGTATCATTTTTATGAATAAGGAACAGGAGTGGCCCCAGCACTGATCCCTGGGGCACCCCCCATTTGACCTGTCCCACTCAGACCCCAGAACATAGCCATTCTGAACGCTGCGGATAATGACATTTTGCTGTGTGTTGTTAAAGTAAGAGCTGGACCAATTGTGTGCTGCTCCCTATATTCCATAATGGTCCAACTTCTGGAGCAATATTTTGTGATCAACACAATCAAATACCTTAGTTAAATCAAAAAAGATGCCTAGCATTCGAAACCTTTTGTTTAATCCATCTAGTACCACACAGAGAAAATAGAATATAGCATTTTCAGGTGGTAAACCAGTTCTAAAATCGAACTGTTCATTTGATAGCAAATTAAGTGAAATAAATGATGAATTATCCTTACATACACAGCCTTCTCAATAACTTTAGCAAACACTGATGGCATATGAATAGGTTTAAAATTGGCTACATTATCTGTTACTCCATTTTTATAAAGCGGTTTTACTACTGAGTACTTTAATTGCTCAGGAAACTGACCATTCTTAAAGTAAAACTTTCAAGTATGACTAAGTACAGGGAAAACACGTGCAGTATTGTACGTTAATATTCTGCTTGGCAGTCCGTCAGATCCATGAGAGTCCTTAGCCTTCAGTGATTTAATTACTGACTCAATCTCCCCCTTGTCAGTATCACAGAGGAGTATTTCAGACATCAGTCTTAGATAGTTATTTTCCAAGAGAAAATAAGTTTCTATTTAATTCACCAGCAATGCTCAGGAAGTGACTGTTAAATACTGTACATATATCTGACTTATCAGTGACAGAAATATTTTTAATATGAACTGATTTTATATCGTTGACCTTGTGCTGCTGACCAGACACTTCCTTCATGACTGACTATATGATTTTAATTTTATCCTGTGAATTAGCTATTCTGTTTGTGTACCACATACTCTTTGCCTTCATAATAACATTTTAAGCACCTTATAATACTGTTTGTAATGGGCCACTGTAGCCCAATTGTGACTACTTCTAACATTTTGATATAATTCCCACTTCGTTCTACATGATATCCTTTTCTCACTAGTAAGCCACCCAGGCTGCCTTTTACTGCTAGTATCCTGTTTAGAATGTTCCAATGGAAAGCAACTTTCTAAGAGCACGACAAATGCGTTAAGAAAAGCTTTATATTTTTTTTCTATGTTATCTGCACTATAAACATCTTGCCGCTCTTGTTCCTTAAAGAGGGTGAGAAAACTCTCTTTTGCTGTTAGATTAGCTTTTCCACATAGTTTGTAATTATATGTGACATTTGTTTGAGTACAACAACCTTTTAGTGTTAAAATTTGTGCATCAAAAATAACAGAATGTCAACCTAATAATGAAGAATGAATAAAAATATTGTCTATGGCTGTGCTACTGTTCCTGTGCATCCTGGTTGGAAAAAAACAAAGTTTGCATCAGCTCACATGAATTTAGGAGATTTTCTGACATCCTTTTTCTTACACAATCACATACAAAATTAATATTGAAGTCACCATATATAACTAATTTTTTGGTACTACCTATAAAGTGAACCAAGAACACTCTCTAGCTTGAGCAGAAATGCTCTGAAGTCAGAGTTAGGAGACCTATAAACAACAACAATTAGAAGTTTAGTTTCACTAAAGTCCACTGCCTATGTGCAATGCCATGATACATTTACGGACTCAAACGGAATACTGTTTTTTACATACATGGCCACTCCCCACTCCACAAAGAAATCCTTGAAAACCAGTCAGGTAATCTGTATCCTGGTAAAGGAAATCTCCAAACTGTCAAATTGTTTAAGTGGTGCTCTGATATATCAATAACATCACAGTCAACATCTTTAAGCAGTTCACTAACTTTATATCTAATATCTCTTATATTTTGATGAAATATGTTAATTCCTTCACTACTTGGATATCTGACCTCCTCTGAAACTGATTCCTTTGTTAGAGGGACTTCCTTTAAGCAGGGATACCTATCAGCTGATTTCAATCTAAAAAAGGTGCATCTCGAACACAAACAACTACACGAGTTTTCCTATGAGTGATTGCATCACCCACTACACTGTCACCTATAAGCTTTGCCAGCCTTCCCTTCCCATACCTATTGAGGTATGGGCCACCTCTAGTGAAACTCGATCTATTGATAGACTCAACAGGCACCACTAAAATGCGAGCCATGCCCTCCACCAACTAAGTGTACATTAGTGCCACCAGTTTCAGTAGCTATCTTCAGCAGGTCACCACCTACATCATACTCACCATTCCTATCAAGACTGTCCCAACTCCACCCACCATCACTACCTGATTCTCTTTTGTAAAATTCCTACGTAACTCCCCTATGTTAATAGTAACTGGAGCCAAACCTGCACTAGGCTTCACAGTACTGGTGACCTGGTACTCACTCCCCAGCACTTCCTGCAACTGCTGGCCTACACCTCTGCTAAGCGAACTACCTAGTAGCAGAACCCTCTTCTTTCTGTTAGAATTTGCAACCGACTTAGGCTTCCTAACTGCTGACGACTGCTGCATGTTTCTTACACCTACAGCTACAATAGGCTCCTCTACACTAAACTCTGACAGTTGGTCAAATCTATTGGTTTTACACGAAGTACAACTGTCTGAATATCTCCTCCTTCTAGCTGCCTTCTTACCAACTGCCATTTCCCATTCCCCAGCACCCTTTACTGCCCTCAACCTATCTAGTTCCTCCTTTGCGTTTTATAATTGCACCTGAAGAGCATAGATATTACAATGTTCATGCTCTTCTATCAACTTACTTCTGCTACAAATTCCGTATTTCCAGGAGAGTATCTCTCTAAAATGACTACTGAACCACAACTAACACCAATACCACAAAAACTTCACACAATTTCTTATATAAAACCGAAAATTCAAGCAATTGTAGGGATATTCAATGGAAATAATACAGTTTTACTGAAATATTTCACTACAAACAATAAGAAACATCAGCTGAAGACTACCATACTAAATGTAATAAATGACTTCAATAACTCTATAGAACACACTGGGCGAAAGTTTCCAAAAGTGTATTAAACCATTATTTTGCCAGAAACAGCATGAGACACCATTGAAAAGTACTTAATTTGGTTCACATGACTGTCTAACTCTGCTTCCTGTAATAATCCTAATGGTTCTCTTTTTTGGTTTGGGGGTCCCAAGAGCTGCTAGTGAATTTCTCTAGAATATGAGTCCACATTCTAAATGTGCATTAAAGTGTGCGTAATAGACAGACATTTAGTGCCTGTGCATTTATGCATACTTTTAGAGACCTTAAAAAATAGTTGTCTGTACTCAGCCTGGTACTCTTGTGTTCAATATGTTTGTCCCAGTTTAGGTCATTTTCAGTTCGAATGTCAAGAAATTTGGCTATCTCTTTGTTCATAATGGGTTGTTCGTTGATGGTGACATCTGAATTATGTAACAAATTGTTTTGACAGTTATAGAAAGTTAGCTTCTGTTTTCCTATTGGGTACTATAACCTGATTCATTGCTGACCATTTATATAGTTGATTTATGATGGAGTTGGATATCTTCATTTTTTGCTGTCTTTACTAACATTATTGTATCATTAACAAACAGAACTATTTTGTGTGGTTCAACATACACATCCAGATCATTGATATGTATCAGGAAAAGGAGTGGACACATTGTTGATCCCTGAGGTACCCTATAGGTGACTGGGCGGTTTTTGACAGGTATTGTGACACTATTTGTGCTTTTTCATCTAAATGTCTAGTGCACTCTTTTTGCTTATGGATAATGAGAAATGAACGAATCCATTCATTCATGAATCCCCTAATTTTAGTGTAACCGCGCTTGTTTAGAAGGGCTTTTCATGTACCATTTCAAAAGTTTAGTTAAGTCTAAAAATGTATCTGTTGTTTGTTGTTTTTCATCAATGGATTCGAAAACAGTGGTTATGCATTCATAGATTGCCATCTCAGTTGATTTCTTACTTTGGGGACCATATTTAGAGGCTATACCCCATTTTGTTGATAAACTGTATTTACTTACTATACATTATTTTTTCAATACTTTTGAAAAACAGGATGTTATTGTAATGGGGAGATAGTTTATCATTTTATCACCAGCTTTGAATATATAAATAACTGTGGATGTTTTTAGCTGATCAGGAAAAATGCCTGTCTCTAATGAGAAGTTACATATATGAGTGAGGGTTCCATTATATTTTGGAGGGATGGCTGTAAGATTCTCCTGGGCATACCATCAGTTCTTGCAGTTTTTTCAATCTGTAACTGCCTTTTCCATTGGCTGCTGATTTCCCACAAAATTTGTTTTTATTAAATTTTCAGCTATTCATTTTCAGCCATTCCACTGAAGTACCTGTTGAACATATTTGCTGTATCACTTGGCTGCAGTGTGGTTTCATTTGCCTGAGACTGCAGTCATGTACGCGAGTTGCATTTGCATGAGTGTGTGTATGTGTGTGTGTGTGTGTGTGTGTGTGTGTGTGTGTGTAATGTTGACGACAAAAGCTATAATTGTGAGAATCTTTTTGTTGTGCCTATTTGCGACTCAGCATCTCTGCTATATGGTAAGAAGCAGCTTTCCTTCTCTAATATTGTTATATTCCATCCTGGATTTTCCTTTTTTTAATATTTAGTTGATTATACTGATATTTAAAAAAGTTTATTTGATGATAAATTCATATCATTATTTGAAAGTAACTGTCCACATAAGCTAATCAGAAAGGATATTAAACAGCCATGCAAAAAACAATAGATCACTAGACGGATTAAAGTGTCTTGTGAAAGGAAAAGGGAAATGTATATGTTGGCAAGAACAACTAGAGATCCTGCAGCATTTGCAGGTTACAAATCTACTCAAAATTACTAAGAAAAGTTATTAAAAATCAAAGAACATCCACACTATGTCATAAATCAGTAATTTTGACAACAGACTTAAGACTGCATGGAGTGTATTGAAATGACAGACGGACACCCAGCCACAGAGCAAGGTAACATCACTGCTGTACTGAATGGAAGGGTTATAAATAATTAATCATAAGTAGCAAATATATTTAATAACCATTTCTTAATTACAGTAGAAAATATAGGGACAAACACATCAAGAGAAAAATCAAAGCAGTATGTTGAAAAACCTCATAAAATTCAGTCATATGACTGTATTACCTACTCATCCTTCTCAAGTAAAAAAATTATATATTCTCTCAAGAATAAAAGCTCATTTGGATTTGATGTTATTTCTAATAGGGTACTAAAGTTTTGCTCCCATATAACAAGCTCTATCTTATCTCAGATATATAATGCGTCACTAACTCTATGCATTTTTCTAGACAGGCTGAAGTATGCCGTTGTTAAATTGCTCTTTAAGAAAGATGATAGGAGAGATTTGAATAACTACTGACCCATTTCACTGTGGACATCATTTTCCAAAATGTTTGAGAAGGTGATATATTCTAGAATAGTATCTCACCTGAGCAACAATAATATCCTCACCAAATCACAGCTTGGATTTAAAAAGAGTTGCTCTACTGGGAATGTCATTCACATGTACACTCACCATTTTTTATAAGCATTAAATAACAAAATACCACCAGTTGGTATTTTCTGCAGCCTGTGTAAGGCATTTGACTGTATGAATCACAATGTTCTCCTTGAGAAACTGTAGTTATAAAGGACTGATGGATAATGTCACATATGACCAAAAGAATTCAGAAAGGTGTACATAGTAATTCAACCACTGTAGCCTGGGAACATTATTCTGACTGAGGAGAAATCACATATGAGGTTCCCCAAGGCTCAGTCTTATGACCGCTATTGCCCCTCATATAACTGTAATTGATTTTCTGTCTAATATGCCAACAATCACAATCAGTTATTTTTTCAGGTGACACCAGTATTGTAATAAATACAAGCATACATACAGCTATGGAAATAATGGTAAACAGGGTTCTTCAAAGTACCATTGACTGGTTTTCTGTGACTTGCCTCACTCTTAGTTTCAGAAAGACACGACATATTTAGTTCTGCACTTCTAGGGGTACTATATCAATGGTAAGTGTAACCCTTGATGAGGAAATAATAAATAGGGTGGAAACTTCAAAATTCTTAGGTGTTCATATAGATGAGAATTTAAACTGGAAAAAGGACATTTTGGAACTTCTAAAACAATGAGAATCTCGGAGAGAGACATATTAGTAGCATATCAGTAAGGTGACATATTTTGCGTATTTACATTCAATAATGTTACATGAAAAGATGTTCTGGGGTAAGTCATCCTTAAGAAAGCAAGTTTTCATTGCTCAAAACATGCTCTAAGAATCATATGTGATACTCATCCATGATCATCTTCTAGACATCTGTCTGAGAATTAAGACATTCTGACTATTGCTTCACAGTATATTTATTTTCTCATGACGTTTGTTGTTCATAATCCACTGTAATCCAAAAGGAACAATCATGTACGTAATTACAATACCAGAAGAAAAAATGAAATTCATTACTCCACATTAAGATTGTTTTTAGCACAAAAAGGAGTACACAGTGCAACCATCAAAGGTCTTTATCACTTCCTCAGTGATATAAAATGTCTGGCAAACAGTGAAGTTAAATCTGAAAAAACTGGAAAAGTTTCTCAATGACAACTCCTTCTATTCAGTAGATGGAATTATGTTATTGTAATGTGTAAAAGGAGGTGGGTAGTAATTACTAACTCACATCTGTATATTTAATAATAATAAAATAAAAACTTCTAAATGTTCATCATGTAACCACATTTACAAATTAATTTATGATGTGAATGCAAATGACTCATTCCACATCTTTACAATTTATCAGGCAAATGATTCATGAAAAATTAATCTAACTGGTTAACTAACTTTAAATACACTATGTGATCAAAAGTATCTGGACACCCCCAAAAACATATGTTTTTCATATTAGGTGCATTGTGCTGGCACCTGCTGCCAGGTACTCCATATCAGTGACCTCAGTAGTCATTAGACATCGTGGGAGAGCAGAATGGGGCACTCCGTGGAACTCACGCTGTCAGGTTATTGAGTGTCACTTGTGTCATACATCTGTATGCGAGATTTCCACACTCCTAAACATCCCTAGGTCCACTGTTTGCAATGTGATAGTGAAGTGGAAATGTGAAGGGACACAAACACCACAAAAGCATACAGGCCGACCTCGTCTGTTGACTGACACAGACTGCCAATAGTTGAAGAGGGTCATAATGTGTACTAGGCAGACATTTATCCAGACCATCACACAGGAATTCCAAACTGTATCAGGATCCACTGCAAGTAATATGACACTTTGGTGTGGAGGTGAGAAAACTTGGATTTCACGGTCAAGCAGTTGCTCATAAGCCACAACATCACGCCGGTAAATGCCAAACAACTTCTCACTTGGTGTAAGGAGTGTAAACATTGGATGATTGAACAGTGGAAACATGTTGTGTGGAGTGATGAATCATGGTACTCAATGTGACGATCTGATGGCAGGGTGCGGGTATGGCGACTGCATGGTGAACATCATCTGCCAGCATGTGTAGTGCCAACAGTAAAATTCGTAGGCGGTGGCGTTACAGTGTGGTTGTGTTTTGTATGCCACTATCACAGCACAGACCTATATTGATGGTTTAAGCTCCTTGCTTCCCACTGTTAAAGAGCAATTCTGGATGGCGATTACATCTTTCAACATGATCGAGCAAATGCACAGCCTTTGGCAGAGTGGTTACACGACAATAACATCCCTGTAATGGACTGGCCTGCACAGAGTCCTAACCTGAATCCTATAGAACACATTTGGGATTTTTTGGAACGCCAACTTCATGCCTGGCCTCACCGACCGACATCAATACCTCTCCTCAGTACAACACTCCGTGAAGAATGGCTGCCATTCCCCAAGAAACCTTCCAGCACCTGACTGAACGTATGCCTGTGAGAGTGGAAGCTGTCATCAAGGCTAAGGGTGGGCCAACACCATACTGAATTCCAGCAGTGCTGATGGAAGATGCTACAAACTTACGTCATTTTCAGCCAGGTGTCCAGATACTTTTGATCACATAGTGTACTTTGTTCTGTTTACAGAACGTTACTACTTGTCATGCAGCTTTACAACAAACCCTGATGCTTGTCATGTACCTTACAGAACTTTTCAATTCTTGAGTCCAGATATTCAAACAATTTGTAGGTAGAGTGGTTAATGTGCTGTTTTCTTAATTTTATTTTGAACTGGTTGGAATTCCCCATTTCTTACTGTATTTTGGTTGAAAGCATCTTAAATACCTTTGCATCAGAGTACATAACTCCCACTGCAAACCATAGACATGGAGGTAAAGTCTACATGCAGATAATTTTTGTGTCTTGTATTGTAATTACGCAAATAACAGTTCAGATGAAACAAAAATCATTAAGGAATGAATGTATTGGCAAGTGCAAGTAAGAATTATACCATCCTTCAAAAGACTTCTGCAATGTGTATTGTTTCCTACATCACACAATACTGTTTGCTACTGCTGAACAAAATTTTTATTTACGTTAGTTCCAATATTTGTAATACTACATGTATGTATTTTGTGTGTGTGTGTGTGTGTGGAATGTCGTGTAGTGTTTGTTTTGTGTTATGATTATGATGATGAAGAAAAGGGAGAGGATGAAATCCAGTGCTGGCGCACAGACTACTCCTTGCAAATAGCACCAAGGGAGCTGCCAAGCTTAATGTCTCCATCCGACAGACAGATCACCATCAACAGTATCACAATCTCTCACTTCATAAGATGCTATGGAGAGATTTGGTATTTAAACTGGGGCATTGGTGCAAAGTCTGGTGATCAGGAACTTTACACCGCTGCTTCCCCTTCCACTGGCAGCCAAATACTGGCAGTGAAAATCTTTTCTACCACTAGGATTCGAACCGTTTAACCCCAGATCGAGCACCACCTCACAAGCATGCATTAACGACCTCATCCACAGAGGTTACTTTGGGTTACGGCCATAAGATAATTCCATAAGACTTGTGAAAATAAGTATGTATTCTTGTCATTAGTTCAGTACAATGAGAGATGCTTCTAAGGGCAAAACATTCTGGACAGAATTTCATATTGATTGATCTATATGCTGCCTCCATTTTCACTTGTAATCTAGCTAGACCCCCAAGGAATTTTACACATGATTTTTAGTTTTGCTGGTAACAAGTTATTTTTTATTGCTTGAAATCACATAATGTGAGTCTTTTTGAGATAGGGAACTGTTAGTTGTGAACCACTCATAGCCCTGTTCTGCTAGTATTTGACCTGTGTCTGCTAAGTTTCACTTGTGTCATCACCAAACACTAAATTTTTGAGACATCATTTAAAGTCACTGGAAGATAATTTATGTAGATTAAGAACAAGAATGATCATTGTAGAACCCCACGTTGCATTTCATTGTTCCAAGGTTAGTTTCAAGTCTGTGATGTATTCTGTGAATGACGGCCATTAGTTTTCTGTTATGAAGCTAAGACACCATCCATGCAAGAAAGTTGGCATTTATGCCATAACACAGACTTTTGTGACCCACACACCCAAAGATTTTGGCCAAGTCCCAAAATATACTGATAGGGTAATTTTTCTTGTTTACCTCTGCTAGGACTTAATTTGTGACATCTTGCATTGTTTTCTCTGTGGAGAGCTGTTTATGAAACCCAGTCAATTACATGAATCAATATTCTGTCCTGGGGCACTTGCTCGGACACTTCTTAAAAGACTTGAAGGAATCAAATAGGTCTGTAATTAAAGATAGTTTATTTATCTTCAGTTTGATAAATGGCTGTTATTACAACATTTTACATCTCTCAGGAAATATATCCTGAGGTCAACAACTCAGGATATATTTCCTGAGAGACATAAAATGTTGTAATAACAGCCATTTATCAAACTGAAGATAAATAAACTATCTTTAATTACAGACCTATTTGATTACAAAGATAGTTTACTTTGATTTGATTTCTAATGATTCCAGAAATCCTGTTGTGTGTTGTTACTGATTGAAGAGACAAGTCACAGTTACTGTTTGTGCATTGAAGAACCAAAGAAAATGGTATAGGCATGCATATTCTGTTCTGGGATAAAGTCAAGCGCCGGCATGACGGGCAAGAACATTACGAGCAGAGAGGGCTGTGAGATGATGTCAGCCAATAGTATGCTGACCGACACCTCTCTAAGACCATGAGACAGTAGCGCCATCTACATGAAGAGGACATAGCGCTGTGCTGCGCTGCCTGGCTGGGGCTCAGTTGAAGACGAGCCATTCTATGAATTCTACAGCAGTGACTTAGGAATTATTTTGTTTCACTTGTATTACGAATTGTATATACTGAAGAGACTGCTTTTTTGTTTGACGCCCATTGCTTGTGACTCTTCTGTACTTCACAAAAGTCCACTATTGTCAATTAACTTACTGTAAAAAAAAATTAATTATACAGTTTGCTTGAATTGTTGTCTAGCAGTCCGAGAAACATGTTTACACCCTATATTGGACGAGTGGGCAGGATACAACATATTCAAATACAGAGATATGTAAACAGGAAAACACAGCACTGTGGTTGGCAACACCTACATAAGACAACAAGTGTCTTGTACAGTTGTTAGATTGGTTACTGCTGCTACAATGGTAGATGACCAAGATTTAAGTGAATTTGAACATGGTGTTATAGTCTCCAAGGTAGCGATGAAGTGGAGATTTTCCCATACAACCATTTCATGAGTGTACCATGAATATCAGTAATCTGGTAAAACATCAACTCTCCGATATTGCTGTGGCCGGAAAAAGATAATGCAAGAACAGGACCAACAGGACTGAAGACAATCGTTCATAGTGGAAGAAGTGCACCCCTTCCGCAAATAGTTGCAGATTTCAATGCTGGGCCATCAAAAACTGTCAGTGTGTAAACCATTCAACAAAACATCATTGATATGGGCTTTCGGAGCCGAAAGCCCGCTTGTGTACCCTTGATGATTGTATGACACAAAATGTAACGCTGCGCCTGGGCCTGTCAACACTGCACTGTTGATGTCTGGAAACATTTTGCCTGGTAGGATGAGTCTCATTTCAAATTGTATCGAGCGGATGGATGTGTATGGGTATGGAGTTAGCCTCATGAATCCATGGACCCTGCATGTCAGCAGGGGGCTGTTCAAACTGGTGGAGGCTCTGTAATGGTGTGGGGTGTGTGCAGTTGGAGTGATATGGGACCCCTGACACATCTAGATATGACTTTGATAGGTGACACATGTGTAAGCATTCCGTATGATCACTTGCATCCATTCATGTCCATTGTACATTCTGACGACTTGGGCAATTCCAGCAGGACAATGCGACAGCCCATATGCCCAGAATTGCTACAGAGTGGCTCCAGAAACACTCTTCTGAGTGTTGGCTGGCCACCAAACTCCCAGACAAGAACATTATTGATCATGTCTTGGATGCCTTGCAACATGCTGTTGAGAAGAGATCTCCACCCGCCTCATACTCTTATGGGTATATGTACAGCCCTGCAGTATTTGTGGTGTCAATTCCCTCCAGCACTACTTCAGACATTAGCCAAGTACATGCCATGTCATGCTGGTGGGTGTATGAATTTCTTCGGCTCTTCAGTGAATAATTAACTAATAATAAGAAGAGAGTATGGATTCAGGACAAGTCACAATTAAAACTGCATTATATTACACTCATAATAAGGAAAAGCAACAGTGACATCTGTAGAGTGGAACAAATCAGCTAAAAACTAATGGTATTTAAGAAAACATTTAACTTGAGTATTTTAGACGTGTAATAAGAAGAATAACAGTAAGACCTGTAGAATGAACTAATTGGCTATAAATTTGTGGTACGTAAGAAAGTAGTCTAATGGCTTTTTTTAGACTGGCATACATTAATTCTTCTTGTGCACAGATGCAGTCTGAAGTAATGTTTTTACTTTTTCTCCTTCTTTATTTGACTTAATGCTTTTGAGTAGCTTGCTGTGTAGACCTCCCATGTGCCTTACACAGCTGTGTCCTTTACGAAGCCATTGAGTAATTAATGATACATCATTGGGATGACAGGTCTGATGAAGGTGAGTGTCAAAATTTTTTTAAAAGTGTGTAAATTTTCTTGAATAAAGTACTGTTTCATGAATATAAATACAAGGCACTGGCAGGATACTGAGCTCCAGAAATAGATGTTTAGTAGTAGAGGAAAGAGACATTTGTTTCCTTACATTAGGTATTCTCATGTGCATAATAAAATCTCTGTGTGAGATGCCCAAAATGTAATGCAACATGTGAGTATTGAGTGTACAAGTGGAAAGTATACACGTTCAGTGTTTTGGTGTCACAGACTTTGCTCAGGACATTAAATGGATAGCACAAACTGATAAGTGTATTTAATAACTATTTTTGTATAATGTTCCACTGCAGAGTGTCATCTATTTACACTCTGAGGAATTTAATGGTTACCTCTTGGTTTGTTGATACATATTCAAATCTGAAATCATCTATCCTTGATGAAAAATATGTGAAAGGTAAAAATTTATATACACTGTTGGTCTTACTCAGTAACAGTTTGTTTGTGTCTAATCAATTAACCACCTTAGAACTTGTATCAGAAATCATATTATGGAGTTCATTAGTACAGTGACTTGAATGCAGTATATTGGTGTCATTGTAGACATTATTGGTAGCTCTTTTTGAAGGTTTTGGGACAAATTATTGACAATTATAATAAACAGAAGTGGTCCAAGTGAGGAACCTTGACAAATGTCTTGTCTTAGGACTTGCTCCTTTGACCGCATGCTTCCAACATTTTCTGAGGTGATTACAGCTTCTTGTCTCTTGAGACATATGATATAAACCAATCAATGAATTTTCCTCTCATTCCATATTTTAGCAGTTTGTTCATCAGTAATTCATGGTTGACAAGATCTTAAGGCCTTTTTGAGAACAAGGAATACTCCTATTGTTTGCTTTCTATCATTGAAAGTGCTATAAACTTCATTTAGAAATGAATATAGGTCATCATTTACTGATCCCCGTGTTTGAAAGCCAAGCTGATGAAGGTTCAAGAAACACTTGCATTCTAGGAAAGTAATAATATAGTCATGTAGCCTAATGATTTCTCAAAAGCCTTGGATGTGCTTGACAGGATCGAGATAGGTCTTTAGTAATTAACATCACTTCTTCTGCCTATTTGAAAGAGGAACCACTTTCACTGCCTCAAAAGTTTTAGGGTACTGGCCCAATAGCAAGGAGCAGTTTATTGCAAGTTGTAAGACAATATGATGGCAAAAACACATGAACATGTTTTCAGTTTCATAATACTCCAGATTTCAATTGTTTAACTGGTTCAAAAACATTTTTTTGGGAGAATAATTCTAGATCTGGACAGGGATCACCAGTTTGAGAAGAAAGTTTGTTGCCAGTGTTTATGAATTGGTTACTGAATACTTCACATATTTCTTTAGGTTCGGAGATAATACTATCATCATTCTTAATTTATGTTACTGAATGACACTTACTTTTCCTCCCATTTCTTCTTTGATAACTTCCCACATGGATTTAGATTTATTTCTTGAGTTAACCATAAACAGTCAGTGGTACTGTTTCTTGACTTATGAATATCCTTGTTGAGAATGTATTTCATACTATTGTTACATTCCATCCTGGATTTTCCATTGTTTTCTTGTTGAGAACTTTTCTATACTGTCTGAAATATTCATGAAATAATGTACTGTCCATAATTCTGATGCATAAAAGCAGTTGTTTTCATTTTTCGAAGATATTTGTATTCCTAAAGTTAACCATTTGTAACTAGATTTTTTTTTGTTTGCATTTTTGCTGTGTAGATGTATACCATTGGAAATACTGCATTACAAAAGTACTGCATAATCATCATTTCATAACGGATAATCCTGTCATGTTTATACATCATTTTAATATCCTGCAAGAAGCAGCATTGTAACCAACAGATTTAGTGCTTTGTAATGACTTAAAGAATTTTGTAATCTTCTTAGGCTTTTTACTTGTGAAACAACTGTCTATTGGTGGTACATGACATATTTGCACAAGTGAATAAAATGCATTGTATTTGGTTGATTACTAGCTGGTGCAACATTTTCCATCAGAATGAGAAATTAAACATTAAATTTTGTGGCCAGTGATTTGAAAGTGCCATCAGTTCTGCCAAAGGTATTTTCTATGAGCAAAATTTAGTTTGAGGTGCTATATTTCTTTGCTGTTTCTTGTTTAATAAGGTTCCACATTTTTATCATATTCATGGAGCCATTTTTTTAGTGTAGTGCATGTATTTCACTCTTTTAAAAGAAAGAGATAGTAAAAAGGCAGCAGTAATAAAGTCAAACAAAAACAAGGATTTGTGAGGAAAACAAGACCCAAGTGCTGTAAGAATTAGTTAAAGGGCGAGTTAAATTTACGCTGTTTGATTTGTAAATTTCCTACAATTCTTCACCTAATCTCTCTCTAACCACTGGGATTGACTCACTGTTTAGTCATTGTTTGTGATTCTATGATGCAATACTTTCCTATATAGTATGTACCAAAATGGTCCATGAACCTTATTGTGAACATCTGATCATCGTGGTCAGATAAACCATTGACTACTGATTTTACAGGTAAATTATTCTCCAGTTAACTCTGCATAACCTTATTAATGCTCATTCTAACTATTTTAAGAAGCTAAATATGCCTCCTTCTGTGGGCTGTAAACCATCAGTGCTACTAGTTTGTGTGTTTCCTGATCCACATCTGTGACACATCATTCAAAGAGTTACTCGACACAATATTTATTAATCTGAAGTGCTTGGGACTTAACTCTAGTTTTTGCTTATGGCATCATTCCTCCTTTCTTCTTATTGGTTTTACAATAGCACAGTATTAGATAGTATTCATCAAGATTAATCTGTTCAGCTTTGGCAACTTACTTTAAATGCTCAGTACACCTCAAAAATGAAAATCTACAATATATGATTGAATCACAATTGGAATCGATCAATTTATACAAATACCTGGTCACAACAATTTGTGGAGATATGAAACGGAATGATCACTTAGGTTCAATTGTAGGTTTAAACAGATTTTATTGGTTTATTGGTATGGTGCTGAAAAATACAGCCAGTGTTCAAAGGAGATTGGTTACAAAACATTCCTATGACCCATCCTAGAGTATTGCTCACATGTGTGGGACCCATACTACACATGGTGTATCCGAAGATAAGGTCAGTCCTTGGGGAGATTATAGACAACTTCATTTGCAAGATAAAATGTGAATACAATCTTTCTTTATTTGTCTCTGTAGTCCAACAAGAGGAGTGTTTGCACACTATACTTGTATTGAATGTCACATGTTGCCAGCCATTGTGTGAATTTCATTGGTTACCATTTGTGTGTGATTCTGTAGCTAAGTACAATATTCAGTGTTACTGGTATTGTGTTTCTTTTGTTTAGCCTTGTGGGCTCCAGGACATGATGGCTGAAGCGATCAGCTGCCAAGGTGATATCTGTGTATGAACATCCTAATATTTACTAATGAGGAATACTGGGCCAACTATCAATGCAAGACATCTTGGGTAATGAGTTGGACTCCATCACTCACTTGTTTGGTGAGTATTTTATTGACAAGGTCTTCATCTGTACTGTCTGAACTCAGTACAAGAATTAAAACTACAAGACCATGGACATTGTCCCACATACTGTCAGTGGTAGTTACAGATGATTAATGACCAACCAGATTTTGTGAACCACAGCTGATGGACTGGTGAGTCAGGGTTCACAAGAGATGGTGTTATGAACAGACACAACTTACAGAACTATGCTGACAAGATTGGGTTGGGTTGTTGGGGGGAAGAGACCAAATGGTGAGGTCATCGTTCTCATCGGATTAGGGAAGGAAGTCGGCCGTGCCCTTTCAAAGGAACCATCCCAGCATTTGCCTTGAGCGATTTAGGGAAATCATGGAAAACCTAAATCAGGATGGCCGGATGCGGGATTGAATCATCGTCCTCCCGAACGCGAGTCCAGTGTGCTAACCACTGCGTGCTGACATGAATCCTCACGTAACTCATTCCCTATGAGATTCAGAGTTAACATACTGGCAGGTATCTTTGGCAGTAGACTGGTCAGCTCATTCATGCAGGAGGACAGAATGGGCAGGAGGAGGGGGGAGGGTGCTGATTACCTGTGTTTCTTAGAAGGTGTGCTTATAGCAATGCTGGATGATGTGTCCTTCAGACAAGACAACACATTTCTGACTATGTGTACAATAATTGTTGGATGATCATTTTCCAGCTACATGCATTGAAACGGTCCTTACTATCCTTGCTAGAATGATCCCCCGATCTAATACCATTGGACTTCTTTCTCCAGGATTTCTTCAAAGAAGAACTCATTACAAATTCACATGGCATAAATGGTGATGCATCAGCAGGGATATGGTAACTTGCAGTGAGAGATGAGATACTGTGCTGAAGCTTGTAGTCATGCATTTTGAGTATCTTCTCCAGTGGGACTAAGACAAACCAAGGACAATGATATGTATTAAAGCAATTATTAAAGGGATCAGATGAATAAAATAAAAAATTTGTTAACTGAGATTGGCATTCATGGGAAAGAGAAATTTCCCATTTTGGAGTTACATATGTAACTCCAAAATAGTGAGGAATATATAAAAATTGTATAAATGTTTCTTGTTGCAAATAAGGCCCTCTGTCATCTCACTAAATGTTGACCTTACCTTCTGATACACCTTGTATAGCACTGACAGGGGATACTGAATGTATAGAAAGAAAGACAACATGAATTGTCACATGTTTGTTCAATTGACAAGGCAGTCTCACAGAAATGGTGAAACATCTAAACTAGTGGATGCTTGAAGATAGACATCAGCTAACTGTGAAAGCCTACTTACAAAATTTCAAGAACCAGCGTTAAGTGAGGAATCTAGGAAGATGCTAAGAATGTCACTTCTGTAGGGAACGCAAAGACAAAATTAGGGTAATTACAGAATGAACATAAGCATTTAAGCTTCCTGTTATCCATATATGAATGGAATGGAAAGAAATCCTAATACAAGTACCCTCTGCCATGCACTACTCATTGGTTTTGTGGCATTTATGACTGAGGGAAAGATCATATTGTGACTGAGGTACCCAGGTAGCAAAGAAAAATTATGTGTTTTTTAAGACTAAGGAACAGAAAACACTAACACAGTTTCCTTGGGACATCAGTCTACATTACTTGGTTTGCACTGAAAGTCAATCACTTACATTACACTGGAATGTTCTTGCACAAACGAATCTGTTATGCCACAGCTGGTGGAAAGTGGTAGGTTGGTTGAGGATGGATTGAAAATGAGGCCAATGAGGTGGTGAGCTTGAGGATGGTCAAGATGAGTTCCAGCAAGACAGTAGCTCCAGGACAGTTGACATCCTAGGGTGTTGTGGTGAAGTACTTGTTGGCTCAGCAATGTGAACTCGATGAGCTGCCAGATACAACCAGAATAAGACTAGGGTGTGAACTGGCTGCATAGTGGTTGGCTGGAAACCTAGATACCTGCCTGCTGAAAGAATATTGGTTTAGTGATCTAGGTGCACGACTCATGGGAGCAATGTACTGCCACGATGACTGTGCTGTTTGCAATGACACTTATGCCTCTGGCAGCAAGCTTGACACTACACGGTACTATGGCAGTTGCCGGAGGTTTGGTTGGAAACAACCTGGTGTGATTGTGTTGAAGTTGGATTGTTTTTTTTTTTTTTTTTTTTTTTTATCTTCGGAGGTAGTGTCATTAGTGAGCCAGAGATTTTGCAACTGAGGTACATGTCTGTATGGTTGGTGACTGTGTCATAGACATTAGCCTGGGATACAGCACTCCTCACCTTCTAAGGGAGAGATGGTAGAGACATCTCAGAGATAACATTGCAGCTGTTAGGGAGAGGTGTTCCAGGGTGAGGAGAAAGGCCAGTGGGATGGGTGCTCACAAGAATGGATGTCTGGAACCAGGAAGTGTTGGTTGAAGGCAAGTGGTTCTGATGTGAGTGATACCAATGGGTCTGGCTTGACAAAAATTCGTAGTAGCAGGCCTGCAAAAAGGGGTTTTACAGT
The DNA here is from genome assembly GCF_023898315.1 of Schistocerca nitens. Classification (NCBI taxonomy): domain Eukaryota; kingdom Metazoa; phylum Arthropoda; class Insecta; order Orthoptera; family Acrididae; genus Schistocerca; species Schistocerca nitens. The sequence continues at coordinate 433,488,859 of NC_064619.1, forward strand.
GTCTGGGAAGGTCAAGCAGGCAACTGAAGGTGGCAACGAAAGCATTACCTGGTGTGGCCAGGATTTGCATCAAAATTTCCAGGAGTGCATAACCAGAAGCTGGGGGCAGTCCAGCTAGTGACCTGAGGAATGTGTTCATACAAGGAACAGCTGTGGCCCTGCATAATGTAAAAGGACTCTACAGCCGCACGTGGCACCACTGGTTTTACAGTCCTGGAGAGGCGACACAGTGGAGATGGCATAGGGCATTGGAAGGTGTGTTGCATCTTGTGATGTTGTCTGTTGGAAAGCATTAAGAGAGCATAAGGTGAATGGCCTTTCTGGGAGGAAGGACAGTAGAATGATTGTGGGATGGAGAAGCTGAGGGAGCTGACAGAGATGAGGAGGCTGGTGGAGCTGAGGAGATTGGCAGAGCTGTGGAGGCCAGTGGAGCCGAGGAGCTGGTGCCAGTGGCTTGGTGCTGGTGGTGCCAGTGCCAGTGGTGCTGGTGTCAGTGGCAAATGTGCAGGTGGTTGAAATGTTGGTGGTGGATGTGCCAATGGCAGATGTGCTGATGGTGGGTGTGCCAATGGCGGATGTGCCAATGGCACACATGTACTGTGAGAAAGGCTGGCCGCAGTGGCCAAGTGGTTCTAGGCACTTCAGTCCGGAACCATGCAAGTGCTATGGTCGCAGGTTCGAATCCTGCCTTGGGCATGGATGTGTGATGTCCTTAGGTTAGTTAGGTTTAAGTAGTTCTAAGTTCTAGGGGACTGATGACCTCAGATGTTAAGTCCCATAGTGCTCAGAGCCATTTGAACCATTTTCAGTGAGAAATCAGCAACAAACTGAAGTAAAGGAATGGAAGGCTACACTAAGCGAGCATGAAAACATGGAATATCTTATGGTTTGGATGCTAGTCACTGTTGTGACATATTCTGTAAGCCAATTATCCACTATGGCATTGTAGTGTTTGTGACCAAGTGATTTATTCTGAAAATCATTCACTTATGTTGCACTAGTATTATCTTACTCAAATTAAATCCATTAGGTCGTGGTTGGTGGACAGTGGTAGAATCCTTGAGTACAGACTGAAGCAAGGGTGTGAAATTTAGTGTGGTGAAGATGAGGTCCAGCAAGGCAGTGGCTCTTAGCTCAAGGAGAGTTGAGATGAGGTTCAGCAAGATTGTAGCTTAGTTAGTTAGTTAGCTATGTGTTCCATTGATCAATCTCACGATAACCATTATGATGTGGAACATATTTGGTAATAATGCATAATAATGAGAGTGAATTTAGGATGATCTGTTAATTTCACAATAATAAAAATAGAATTTAACAAAAATTCCAGATAGGCTATGTGTCATTGTCTATGTTTCAGAATGGAATTTTATGTTCAGATGCAAAAGTTGCAGGGTACTGACAGACTGCAATTAGGAAATTGGAGATCCCTGTATAGTGAAAAAAAAAGTAAAAGAGCATACAACTGGCATTCACACATGAATGAAGTTTTATTTTATTTATTTTAAAAAGCTTAATTTTTTTTACCTATCCCATTCCCTTAAATGGCACAAAATGCATATATTAAACCTATAGATTTATTTGTTCCTACTCAAGAATTTATCTGTGGTATAGAATGAGTTGTCCAGGATATATAATTTCAATTTGTTTTTAAAACTGTTACTGCTGTCTGTCAGACATTTTATTTCATCTGGTAACTCACTGAAAAGTTTTACAGCAGCATATTTTACCTCTTTCTGTGCCAAAGATAGATTAAGTAGAGGATAGTGTAAGTCTTTCTTTCTTCTGATATTATAATCATGAGTGTCACTGTTGGTTTTATCCTGTTCTATGTTATTGGGAACAAATTTCATTACTGAGTAAATGTACTGTGAGGCTGTTGTAAGAATTCCTAATTTTTTAAAGAGAAGCCTACAAGAAGTGCGACTGTGAGCCCCACACATTGTTCTAACCAGTTCCTTTTGAGCAGTGAATAATTTTTGCCTAAGCTTGAGCAAGGTTGACACAATGTCCAGCAAAGCAGTAACTCGAGGATGATTGGAGTCCATTTATGCTGCAGTGAAATACTCCTCATTGGCTCGGCATTGTTAACTCTATTTGATGTGTTACTAAACACAGTTGGTGTTACCCTGGAGTGTGAACTGCCTGCAGAGTGGTCAGGTGGCAACCTCACTACCCTTCTGGTGGAAGAACCCTGGCTCGGCAATCAAGGGGTATGTGATTTGCAGACGTGAGCTACTGCCATGATGGAAGTGCTGTTTGCAGTAATGGTTATGCATCCGGTGGCGAGGGTGGTGCCACATGGTACTCACGGTGCTGCAGTGCCTGCTGAAGGCTCAACAGAAAACGACCTAGCATGTTTGTATTCTTATTGGATTGTTTTTGTTCAGTTTCCGAGGGAATATCGATAATGGACCAGAGCTTCGGCAACTGGTGGTACACAACTGTGTGGTTGATCACTGTTACACAGGTGGTACCCTAATGATACATGTTTGATTCATATGGATGTCGACATAGATATCTCAGTTCTGCCTGCTGCTCACTAACTGTGTTTACCTCCAGGCAGTCCTGCTAATACAACTTGCATACTTTTATCCATTAATGCCCTGTGGCCTAGTCCTCTTTTTCAGTGCAGATTAGGCCAAAATTTATTCTACAGAAGTGTGTAGTGAAAAATATTGTGTAAAGGTTATAACTGAACTTCTAGCAAAAACCTATATGTGATTGCAGTCTTTCTCGGCGTATTACACTGATGAATTCTTCTCGGGTTATCAGCTGAGTGGTGGTATCATCTTGTTGCAACGTTTCAATGAGTTTCTTCTGGCGAAGATGATGGGTATGAAACTCATTGAAACATTGTGACAAGATGACGCCACCAATCGGCTGATAACCCGAGAAGATTTCATCAGTAGCAAAAACCTATTCTGGAAATGTGGGATTCTTATGGTTATGTGCCAACACATTTATTGGCTAATGGCATTTGTGGGTAATAATGGGTAATAATGAGAGTGAATTTAGGATGATCTGTTGATTTCACAATGATAAAATTAGAATTTAAAAAAAATTTCAGATAGACTATGTGTCATTGTCTATGTTTCAAAATGGAAATTTATATACAGATGCAAAAGTTGCAAGGTACTGACAGACTGCAATTAGGAAATCGGAAATCCATTTACAGTGAAAAACAAAGCAAAGGAGCATTTTATTAGCGATTCCTTCTATACTTTATCAGAGTATTTGTACTCAAGGATGAAAGCTTCTGTTAACACTAACATTCATAATAAATATTTGTTTAGCTTTCAGTATATAAGCAGTGAATAGTGCTATATGAAAGCAGATACGTCACCAAATCCTTATTATGAAGTAATAGATGAAAACAGAAAACAGCAACTCATTATAGTAACGGTAGTCTGTAAGTAATTTTGCTCATTATGTGTGTGAATCAACTAACATTAGTCAACATTTGCGGATAATATACTATACTGAAGTCACTGTGGTGGTTGCTTCTGCCTGTTACTGCAGACTTGCCTCCTTCTATATCCCTGAAGGCTCTCCTTCATGATGGGATTTATGGAAGCTTAGGTATGAATGAGTGAATAAATGAATGATGCGGACAACAATTTGGACCCAGACCTAAATTGTTCAGGTAAGAATAACATCAACAACAGCACACAGACATAGTTGTGAATGCTCATCATATTAACGTGAATGTAGGATCACTCTGTAAATGGTATAGTGAGCCTTGGGTGAAGCATTCCATAGAATGTGCTCATGCAGAGCTAGTAGACTTGCTCAAGAGAGACAGAAGTTCATATATGTGTGTGATTGATCCACTGCTCCTCACTTGGTGTTATTATTTATTATGATTATATTCATATTAACATTACACATTGCTTTATGGGTAGCAGATACATAACAAGTAGATGAACAGGAATTGTACACAAATGGAAAAATGGGGATAAAAAGAGAAATTCAAAATTTAAAAAATGAATACAAGTATATCACAAACACAGGATACAGTTTCCCAGCCAATGACAGATGACAAAGATGAACAAAAAGTTGTACAAGCAAGATAAAATAAGGATCAAAAGAAAAACTTAAAATTTAAAAAATGATTACAAATATGCCACAAATATAGGTTAAAGTTTTCCAGTAAATCCAGGCATAAGATCCTGGCTTTCTTGTAGCAAACCTTCAAAGTGAGAGGTTGGACATTCAGTGGCTATATGGAAGATTGTTCTTTATTAAAATTTTCAACACTATCATCAGCTGTAAATTCACCATCAATTTATTGCAACCAGTTTCAATGATACACTTCATCACCATCAGTGTATCATCAAAACTGATTGCCAATAAATTGATAATGAAATTCCAGCTAACAGTAGTGTTAAAAATTGTAATATTCCTATTGGTTGTGGTCGTCTCCTCCTAGTTGACGAGGATGGATATGCTGAAATTATTTGTTCTTTAGTTTCACACTTTCCACATGAAGGATTTTTAGCCATTCTTCGTTGAAACAGTAATTTACTATATATTCTCCATCCAGTGCAGATTCTGTTGAGGTTACACCACAACCTTCTACTCTGGTCAAAACCAGCGACTTTGAGTGTTGGGTCTTTTAATTTACTGTGTATTCTCCATCCACTGCAGATTCTGTTGAGGTTGCTCCATACCCTTCTACTCTGATGAAAACCAGTGACTTTGATTGTCAGGTCTTTTATGAGGTTACAGTAGCTGACGTCTTGTCTCCACTGTAATCACCAATGTTCACCTACAGGAAATGTAGTATTCTATTTTTTAGTGATGCGCACTGTGATAATGATGACTGGAAAGTATAGCCTACAAGAGCTCTTCCTTGTGTTGAAAAGTGCATACCCATCGATCAGGATGACTTTATGCCAGGGAAAAGTTGCTGTGACCAAGTACTATGTCTGGCAACTAACATTAGAAGTGGCTTTCAGAAAAGCTCAAGGTGGCAGCTGCTTTCACAGACCTATGTCAGAGATAAAGGCTTGTTGGTAAAACCCTACAACTTGGCTCCCTGCAAAGGTTTTCTCCAGCTTATGACTGAAAAACTCAGTAACAGAACCTTTCGAGTATTGTTAAACATAACGAAAAGCAAATTCCGATGCCTGCTTAACGGTCTTCCTGAGGGCTCCATTCTGGCCCACTTTGTTCAACATCTACACAATGGATCTCCCAGCCACAACATCTTAAAAGTTCATGTATGCAGTTGATGTAGCTATAGCCACACAAAGTGCAAACTTAGCCCAAAGAGGACACACTTACTCAAGATGTCCAAATAATGAATAAATATTTTAGAAAATGGGGATTTAATCCAAATATGAATAAAACAGAAGTTTCTGACATCCATTTGAATAACAGACAGGCCCGTATTCAACTGAGAAGATACTCTGAAAGAACCAAATTAAGACACAATCACGACATAAATATCTAAATGTGATGCTCAATTGAATTTTATCCTGCAAACAACATCTGAAAAATGTCTCAGGTAAAGTAAAAAACAGAATAAACATAATCCAACAATTAGCATATGTGTCTTGGGGAGCTGCCAGCACCTTGAGAACCAGCAGCACATCTCTGGTTTATTCTACTTGAGTATTTTTCCCCTGTTTGTCTCAATAGTCAACACAAGAATCTTGCTGTCATCCATCTCAACCAAGCAGTGAGATTAGGTATGGTAATGATCAGAGCAACTCTCACTCAGAGGCTACCCTTTCTGAGGCACATAGAACCACCTCATACCAGACATCTTGATCTCATCTTCAGAAATGTTCTAAAGAGCCAACATTGCATATTGATGCTGATTCTGTCCAATTTAATATGGAATTAAGACAACTAATAGAAATAAAGAACACTTTATTCATGGCACAAGTACACAATAGTTCTAACAACAACCAAAAGATCATTCATGATCACTTGAAAATAATGAAACAAAGTTCAGTGGCATGCTACAAACTGTGGGGGAAGCCTCATCCCCAGTGTATGTACAGTGGTGTCCAGAGTCTTGACAGGACTTGGCAAGTTCTGATTGATGAGCAATGACTGTAGCTGTTGCCTGGCCTGGAGCTGAGTGAGCAACTGACCCCTGCTGGATGTTATGCTTTGTCTTAAGTATTCAGCATAATGATATATGTCCATGACAATGTAATGCACGGTTGGTACTTGTTTCATCAATAGCAGCACAGCAGTATCCTGGTGTGCGCACTGCTCAGAAGCATGTCTTGTGTCCCCTGGTGGAGTCTGTAACAATCGGTGAATTAACAGACTATTTGTGTACAATATTGTGTCCATTACGTCTGATGTCCTTGCCATATTAACAAATAATCTCCAGTGGAGAGATGTCATTGAGTGACAGGTAGGCAAACCCACAGGGCAAAGGCATCTTACTGGCAGTGTATATATAAAACAGTAAAGTTCTGATGTTGTATTGCTATTCTCATTGGGGAATTTATTGATTTCAGTGTTAATTCCATATGTTTGTTGGTAAGTTGGACAGAATCAGTTTGAATATGCAATGCTGGCTTATTAGAACTTTTCTGAAGCCGAGATTTTAGAGCAGTAAGATGTCTGGTCTGTGGTGATGCTGTGTTGCACATAATGGGTAGCCACAGAGAGAAATGTACTGACTGTCCCCATAACTAATCTCATTGCTTGGTTGAGTTGGTTGTCAACAAGATTTGTGTGGTAGCAATTGATCCGAACATGTGCACAACCGTCGGCAGCAGAGTACACCAAAGACATGCTGCTGGTTCTCAAGGTGTTGGTGTCAGTTCCCCAAGATGTATATCTATTGTGTTTGTTCTGGTTTTTATGTATTTTAGCTGAGACATTTTCCAGATGTGGTTTGTAGGACAAAGTTTGATTGATTGTTTCTCCTAGAGTATTCCTTTGGAGTATATTCTTAGTTGAAAACAGGTCTGTCTGTTATTTAGATGGAAGTTGGAAAGTTCTGCTTTGTTGAAATTTTCATTTATTATTTGGAGGTCTTGAGTGAATGTATCTCCTATTAGGGCTAAGTTTGCAATGGCTGTTTCTTCTGCAGACATGAACTTTGGAGAAGTTGTGGTTGGGAGATATGGTATGTAGATGTTGAACAAAAGTGGGACCAGGACAGAGCCCTGAGGGTGACCATTTTGCGGGCTTCATAATTTGCTTTTCCTCTTGTTTAACATTACTTGAAACGTTCTGCACTAAGTTTTTTAGTCATACCCGGGGAAAAGCTTTGCAGGGAACTAAATTGTGGAGTTTTACAAATAGGCCCTCCTTCCAGACCACATCATGGGAACATGTTAGGTCAAAGGAAGCAGCTGCCATCCTGAGTTTCTTTTGAAAACCATTTTCATTGTGAGCAGTCAGGGATAGCACTTGGTCCCAGCAGTTTCTTGAAAGCATAAAGCTGGCTTGTTCGATTGGTATGCAATTTTCAACAATTTGAGGAGTCTGATGTAGACTATTCTTCCCAACACCCTCTAGCATACACTCTGGAGAGTGATTGGTCTGTACCTTCCAGAGAGTGCAGCATCCTTTCCTGATTTGGAAATAGCTATAAATTTGCTCTTTTTAAACAGACATAGAAGTTTTGTGTTGATATTATGTTGTTGTAGAAATTAACAAGCCACTGGTGAGTTTTGGGACCAGTATTCCTTGTGAAATCTGGGAATATGTTGTCTATACCAGCTGCTTTCTGAGACTTCACTTGCTGCAAGACATAATCAAGTTCTTCATCTTGGATAGGGTGCATAATTGGCAGGGCGTATTGGTTTCTTCATCATATTTTGTTGAGTTAGTAAGATATGTGCCTTTTCTGCTGGTTATCAACTGTTAGCATTGAGAGCTGTTTTATTAATTTTACTATGGCTTCCAGTTTAGTAGTGCAAACCTGCTTTGCCCCGTTTGTACATCCTGCTGCTAGTTCTCTCAGTAAGCTCCAAGCTGTTCAGCTGTTGTGTGTGAAATTCAAATTCACCAGTGTTTCCTTCCATCTGGATGTTCTGTTGTTGCATAGTGTCTCTAATAATTGCTCACCAACATCTGGATCTGCTCTTTCATTTTTGGCATACAGCTCCTTACATTCCTTGCTCATCATGGTATATTAAGATTTTCTAATGTCATGGGATATGTATTTTTTCACTGTGCAGATAAATTATTCAGAAAATCTGGAACAGTTTTTGGCTTTCAGTTCTAAATGCCTGATATCATTTTCTAATTGGCTTTTAAATTGTTGCCATATGGCTTCCCTTAAATTTAATCTGGGGAGAGGAAGTGTGTGGGTTATAGGAACAGTTGTAGCTATCATGATAATCACTGGTGTATGCTATGATTTATGAAAGTCATGAAGAACTTTTCTATGAGCATTGGTTCTGCTAAAGGTGGCAAACATGAAAAAAAGATCTGGGTTGTATCCCCTATTCCATCTTGCAGAGTGGGAGGTGGAATTTTGTTTTGTGTGGTAGAGGAGGCTTAAAGTTTTGCCTTCTGCACAATCTACTAACCTTTCTCCATCTTCATCAGTTTTTTGTAGTCCCAAAGCAGATGATGGGAGATTTGGTCTCCAGTACAGATACAAGGGTGTGGGAAAGTGGCGAGCATATCTTTAGGCTGTCTTGTATTCAGAGGCTTCTACATACTCTTATCAGTAATAGTCAATTTGTCCTCTTTCACAGCCAAAAGAAAAGTTACTTGGGTTGAGAATGAGTGAGTAATGGAGACATTTACAACTTCTTCTCTAGGCACTTCAGTCTGGAACCGCGTGACCGCTATGGTCACAGGTTCGAATCCTGCCTCGGGAATGGATGTGTGTGATGTCCTTAGGTTAGTTAGGTTTAAGTAGTTCTAAGTTCTAGGGGACTGATGACCACAGATGTTAAGTCCCATAGTGCTCCGAGCCATTTGAACCATTTGAACTTCTTCTGTAGTATATGTAATGATTTCATATTGTGGGTCATTGATTAATGCAAAAAATGTTTTTAGCCTGGTATTTTGCCTCTGGATTAGATTTGCTGGTCATCTGCTATGCGAGTATCTTGGATTTCAGTTTTGTGATCTACTAGAAGTTTGCCAAGATATTCACTTTAACTACAGCTTATGTCTTCTTTATTTATTCAGGATATTCAGATATTTGCATCATCTGTCAACTGGCTCTGAGGAGAACCATTGTTTTAAAGGTAAAAAGTATTTTGCTTTTGTTTTAGCATTGAAATGTGTTCACTAGGAGATCCTTAGACTGTCTAGCAGTTCGTTGCTGCTGTTTCTTTAGCATTACCCATGGAGCATGTGTAGCATTCTGCTGCAGCAGCAAACACCTTTGCTCCCTTTTGGTAATATAACATCTGTCAACAATATGATGTACATTTGAATACTCCTTGTAAAGATAACTGTTGGATGCACAGCCTGAGCGCATCAATATCTTTCCTGTTCCACTGATCACCTTTTTTCTGGGTAAATCATTCTGAATGACAGAGCTACCGTTGAAAGATCTGCTAGTGAAGTGAAACACATCAGTTTGGGTAAAACTATGTATCTGAAAGAACAAATATAAAAAGTCAAGTTGGCCTTGCTAAGATAAGGATAGGGGAAAGAAAGAGCAAGTAGAACAGGAGCAATTGTGTCATGCTTACCAGTACAACACTTGGGACTCATTCAAATGAAACAGACATGTACAAGTGTGAGCTAGAGTACTTTTTTTAATGTAGGATCTATACTGGAACCTCAACTCCTCTTACATCACGTAACATTTTCGTCCACAATAGGATCTACAGACCTTGATGAATGGAGAAATAAATTCCAGTGACTATACAGGAGTGTCATCTTAATTACACTGGAAAATATTCCATAACACACTAGGTCATGGGCATAAGTTAGCCTTTTTCACAGAACTTTATGTTTCTGAAACAGCCACGAGAAACTTTCAAACAGACCTCAGTTAAATATTGTTTATACAAAAACATGCATTTAATTTTCTTTTCATGCCACTTTGATAATACTCACACTATGAATTCAGCTTTATATATTGTCCAGTTGTAATTATTTTAATTCCAATAATGGAGGAGATAGATTGTTGGTCACAGGATATCCTTTCTTCAAGAAGGAAAGAAGGATGTTTAGATAAAAAAAACAGTCTTAGTTTCAAAGTTTATTTTACTACAAATAATGTGTTTCACATGGTTAAGATTTCCGCAGGTTTTTCTAAAAGAATACAAAAAGCAAGGTTGTAATTATACAAAATTACAAATTAAGGAGGCTACGTCGATCTCCAAAACCTCCTTCTCCGAAGAATAATGCTGGTTATGGGGATTTAATCAGTCTCTCTCTCTCTATCTCTCTCTCTCTCTCTCTCCTCTTGAAATAAGTAGATACTCACAGAATACTTTTAGTTTAGATACAGTATATTCCTACTTCCATGAAGGCCAAATTCACCACTTTTTTTCTCACATAAATATTCAAATGTTTCCAAGTCAACTGATTCGTCTAGCATTAGATTCAATTAAGTACATTTCTTAGTGTAGTTTTTGCAACCACATAATTATGAACAGGTCTTACTTCCAGCAAGTTCAATACAGAAAGTGCAATTAAATGTCTATAATCAATTGTTCATTTTTCTGTAACAATAATCACAGACTTGTCAGTGCTGTTCGACCGTTGCATGACAGTTGTGCTCGTGACTCCTTTCCAGCCTGCACACACAAACATGTGTCGCACAGCAAGTATGTTCTCTCACACTTATTTTTAAAATATCATGTGTGCAAGACCCCAGAAGGACGAGTGGTTCTGGAATTTATGCGGAAATTCTCGAAGCATTACATATCACTCCCCTCAGCTCGAACAAGCAATATTTTATACATAGTCATTATGTACATTAGTATTACATAGAATAATAATTCATAATTCCAAATTTTTTTTATCAACTGTGCTTAACCCTGTTATTTACTATTTAGCTTTTCTTTTTTTTATTTTACTTTGATTATAAAATGGAGTATTTCACTCAATGTTGGAATCAATTCTTTTATATCTAGGAGTTGTGGGGCCTAAACCTTAGGGTTTCCAATCGAAAGCTTCAGGTGTTCATGACACTTCAGTATTTTACTCTTTATTCTAATTCTTTGTGCTGCTTCTTTAGTATGTAATAGCCTCATTAATTATAGACTGTTTGTAGTCTAGATGAACACTGGGCAAATGAAAGTGTTCTTCTCAACACTTGCAAACTCACACAAAACATAATAATGCTAGTAGAATATAGAATTCAAACTTTCCAGAATAATTCCTATTAAATGTGTGACTTCTGTCACGATACTGTCCTTTTCCCTTATATCTTACAGGTGGGTTGACACTATGAGTGCACTTACTCCTTCTGTTTTGGTAAGTCTGCCCCTCTTAATTCTTATTCTCCTATGGTACAAGTCAATCCCTTTCTTATTGCCCCTGACCGCACAGTATAGGCCAGCCTTTCTTAGGTCTGCCTATCTGCCTTTTATATTCAATAAATGCTGGGTGCGCCCCCCTTATCCTTCCCGAGCAGGCCTCATGGTTCATTGCCCTAGTATACATCTGTATGTATACTATATTTAAATACTTCCTGGAAAAAATAAAAATCTATTTTACACTTCACACTCACTTCTTAATACTTCATTTAATACCCTAGAGTCCTCCTGTACTTTACAACTTCTGTAATCTTTAGTAGATACTATGTCTACCCATATTATTCAGCTTATAGTAGATACTATGTCTACATATAAACATCAAGTCCCACTACTCTATGACTCATCACTCCGTCAGAGTATCTACTAAACTGACTTTACTTAATTAAGCATCATAATTAACTCCAATCTGGCTTGCGTTTTCCTTCATTACTGATGCCTCCTTCTTATGTATACTCGTAAAATCATCATAGTGTTTCTGTACTTATGTATATATGTGATATGAATATAATAGAGGGAAACATTCCACGTGGGAAAAATATATCTATGTCTGCCTGTGTCTGTATATGTGCGGATGGATATGTGTGTGTGTGCGAGTGTATACCTGTCCTTTTTGCCCCTTAAGGTAAATCTTTCCGCTCCCGGGATTGGAATGACTCCTTACCCTCTCCCTTAAAACCCACATCCTTTCATCTTTCCCTCTCCTTCCCTCTTTGCTGATGAAGAAACCTTGGGTTGCAAAAGCTTGAAATTTGTGTGTGTGTTTGTGTGTTTATTGTCTCTATCAACATACCAACACTTTCGTTTGGTAAGTTACAGCATCTTTGTTTTTAGATATATGTATATATGTGATATGAAATCAGCATAGTTTATATATATATATATATATATATATATATATATATATATATATATATATATGTCTGCTTGTGTCTGTAATGTGTGGATGGATATGTGTGTGTGTGCGAGTGTATACCTGTCCTTTTTTCCCCTTAAGGTAAGTCTTTCTGCTCTCGGGATTGGAATGACTCCTTACCCTCTCCCTTAAAACCCACATCCTTTCGTCTTTCCCTCTCCTTCCCTCTTTCCTGATGAGGCAACAGTTTGTTGCGAAAGCTTGAATTTTGTGTGTATGTTTGTGTTTGTTTGTGTGTCTATCGACGTGCCAGCACTTTCGTTTGGTAAGTCACATCATCTTTGTTTTTAGATATATTTTTCCCACGTGGAATGTTTCCCTCTATTAATTTATATATATATATATATATATATATATATATATATATATATATATATATATAAAACAAAGATGATGTGACTTACCGAACGAAAGCGCTGGCAGGTCGATAGATACACAAACAAACACAAACACACACACAAAATTCAAGCTTTCGTAACAAACTGTTGCCTCATCAGGAAAGAGGGGAAGGAGAGGGAAAGACGAAAGGATGTGGGTTTTAAGGGAGAGGGTAAGGAGTCATTCCAATCCCGGGAGCGGAAAGACTTACCTTAGGGGGAAAAAAGGACAGGTATACACTCGCACACACACACATATCCATCCACACATATACAGACACAAGCAGACATATTTAAAGTTTGGGCAGAGATGTCTGCTTGTGTGTGTATATGTGTGGATGGATATGTGTGTGTGTGCGAGTGTATACCTGTCCTTTTTTCCCCCTAAGGTAAGTCTTTCCGCTCCCGGGATTGGAATGACTCCTTACCCTCTCCCTTAAAACCCACATCCTTTCGTCTTTCCCTCTCCTTCCCCTCTTTCCTGATGAGGCAACAGTTTGTTGCGAAAGCTTGAATTTTGTGTGTGTGTTTGTGTTTGTTTGTGTATCTATCGACCTGCCAGCACTTTCGTTCGGTAAGTCACATCATCTTTGTTTTTAGATATATTTTTCCCACGTGGAATGTTTCCTTCTATATATATATCAAATGAAAGTGCCACACAAACATACACACAGAATTCAAGCTTTCGCAACAAACTGTTGCCTCATCAGGAAAGAGGGAAGGGGAGGGAAAGACGAAAGGATGTGGGTTTTAAGGGAGAGGGTAAGGAGTCATTCCAATCCCGGGAGTGGAAAGACTTACCTTAGGGGGAAAAAAGGACGGGTATACACTCGCACACACACACATATCCATCCACACATATACAGACACAAGCAGACATATTTAAAGACAAAGAGTTTGGGCAGAGATGTCAGTCGAGGCAGAAGTGCAGAGGCAAAGATGTTGAATGACAGGTGAGGTATGAGTGGCGGCAACTTGAAATTAGCGGAGATTGAGGCCTGGTGGATAACGGGAAGAGAGGATATATTGAAGAGCAAGTTCCCATCTCCGGAGTTCGGATAGGTTGGTGTTAGTGGGAAGTATCCAGATAACCCGGACGGTGTAGCACTGTGCCAAGATGTGCTGGCCGTGCACCAAGGCATGTTTAGCCACAGGGTGATCCTCATTACCAACAAACACTGTCTGCCTGTGTCCATTCATGCGAATGGACGGTTTGTTGCTGGTCATTCCCACATAGAATGCGTCACAGTGTAGGCAGGTCAGTTGGTAGATCACGTGGGTGCTTTCACACGTGGCTCTGCCTTTGATCGTGTACACCTTCCAGGTTACAGGACTGGAGTAGGTGGTGGTGGGAGGGTGCATGGGACAGGTTTTACACCGGGGGCGGTTACAAGGGTAGGAGCCAGAGGGTAGGGAAGGTGGTTTGGGGATTTCATAGGGATGAACTAAGAGGTTACGAAGGTTAGGTGGACGGCGGAAAGACACTCTTGGTGGAGTGGGGAGGATTTCATGAAGGATGGATCTCATTTCAGGGCAGGATGTGAGGAAGTCGTATCCCTGCTGGAGAGCCACATTCAGAGTCTGATCCAGTCCCGGAAAGTATCCTGTCACAAGTGGGGTCCTTTTATGGTTCTTCTGTGGGAGGTTCTGGGTTTGAGAGGATGAGGAAGTGTCTCTGGTTATTTGCTTCTGTACCAGGTCGGGAGGGTAGTTGCGGGATGCGAAAGCTGTTGTCAGGTTGTTGGTGTAATGCTTCAGGGATTCCGGACTGGAGCAGATTCGTTTGCCACGAAGACCTAAGCTGTAGGGAAGGGACCGTTCGATGTGGAATGGGTGGCAGCTGTCGTAATGGAAGTACTGTTGCTTGTTGGTGGGTTTGATGTGGACGGACGTGTGAAGCTGGCCATTGGACAGGTGGAGGTCAACATCAAGGAAAGTGGCATGGGATTTGGAGTAGGACCGGGTGAATCTGATGGAACCAAAGGAGTTGAGGTTGGAGAGGAAATTCTGGAGTTCTTCCTCACTGTGAGTCCAGATCATGAAGATGTCATCAATAAATCTGTACCAAACTTTGGGTTGGCAGGCCTGGGTAACCAAGAAGGCTTCCTCTAAGTGACCCATGAATAGGTTGGCGTACGAAGGGGCCATCCTGGTACCCATGGCTGTTCCCTTTAATTGTTGGTATGCCTGGTCTTCAAAAGTGAAGAAGTTGTGGGTCAGGATGAAGCTGGCTAAGGTAATGAGGAAAGAAGTTTTAGGTAGGGTGGCAGGTGATCGGCGTGAAAGGAAGTGCTCCATCGCAGCGAGGTCCTGGACGTGCGGGATATTTGTGTATAAGGAAGTGGCATCAATGGTTACAAGGATGGTTTCTGGGGGTAACGGATTGGGTAAGGATTCCAGGCGTTCGAGAAAGTGGTTGGTGTCTTTGATGAAGGATGGGAGACTGCATGTAATGGGTTGAAGGTGTTGATCTACATTGGCAGAGATACGTTCTGTGGGGGCTTGGTAACCAGCTACAATGGGGCAGCCGGGATGGTTGGGTTTATGAATTTTGGGAAGAAGGTAGAAGATAGGGGTGCGGGGTGTCGGTGGGGTCAGGAGGTTGATGGAGTCAGGTGAAAGGTTTTGTAGGGGGCCTAAGGTTCTGAGGATTCCTTGAAGCTCCGCCTGGACATCAGGAATGGGATTACCTTGGCAAACTTTGTATGTGGTGTTGTCTGAAAGCTGACGCAGTCCCTCAGCCACATACTCCCGACGATCAAGTACCACGGTCGTGGAACCCTTGTCCGCCGGAAGAATGACGATGGACCGGTCAGCCTTCAGATCACGGATAGCCTGGGCTTCAGCAGTGGTGATGTTGGGAGTAGGATTAAGGTTTTTTAAGAAGGATTGAGAGGCAAGGCTGGAAGTCAGAAATTCCTGGAAGGTTTGGAGAGGGTGATTTTGAGGAAGAGGAGGTGGGTCCCGCTGTGACGGAGGACGGAACTGTTCCAGGCAGGGTTCAATTTGGATAGTGTCTTGGGGAGTTGGATCATTAGGGGTAGGATTAGGATCATTTTTCTTCGTGGCAAAGTGATACTTCCAGCAGAGAGTACGAGTGTAGGACAGTAAATCTTTGACGAGGGCTGTTTGGTTGAATCTGGGAGTGGGGCTGAAGGTGAGGCCTTTGGATAGGACAGAGGTTTCGGATTGGGAGAGAGGTTTGGAGGAATGATGTGTAGGTGAAGGATTAGGTGGGTGAGGGCAATGGATTGTTCAGTTTGGAACTGGTATAGGGACTGATGGAAAGAAGGGTTGCAGCCAGAGATGGGAACTTTAAGTGTGAGGCCTTTGGGGGTAATGCCAAATGTCAGACAAGACATTTTTTCCCACCACCACCTACTCCAGTCCTGTAACCCGGAAGGTGTACACGATCAAAGGCAGAGCCACGTGTGAAAGCACCCATGTGATTTACCAACTGACCTGCCTACACTGTGAAGCTTTCTATGTGGGAATGACCAGCAACAAACTGTCCATTTGCATGAATGGACACAGGCAGACAGTGTTTGTTGGTAATGAGGATCACCCTGTGGCTAAACATGCCTTGGTGCACGGCCAGCACATCTTGGCACAGTGTTACACCGTCCGGGTTATCTGGATACTTCCCACCAACACCAACCTGTCAGAACTCCGGAGATGGGAACTTGTCCTTCAATATATCCTCTCTTCTCGTTACCTGCCAGGCCTCAATCTCTGCTAATTTCAATTTGCCGCCGCTCATACCTCACCTGTCTTTCAACAACATCTTTGCCTCTACTTCCGCCTTGACTGACATCTCTGCCCAAACTCTTTGCCTTTACAAATGTCTGCTTGTGTCTGTGTATGTGCGGATGGATATGTGTGTGTGTGCGAGTGTATACCTGTCCTTTTTTCCCCCAAGGTAAGTCTTTCCGCTCCCGGGATTGGAATGACTCCTTACCCTCTCCCTTAAAACCCACATCCTTTCGTCTTTCCCTCTCCTTCCCTCTTTCCTGATGAAACAACAGTTTGTTGCGAAAGCTTGAATTTCCCTCTTCTTCCCTCTTTCCTGATGAGGCAACAGTTTGTTGCGAAAGCTTGAATTCTGTGTGTATGTTTGTGTTTGTTTGTGTGTCTGTCGACCTGCCAGCACTTTCATTTAGTAAGTCACATCATCTTTGTTTTTATATGTGTATATGTGTGTGTGTGTGTGTGTGTGTGTGTGTGCGTGTGTGTGTGTGTGTGTGTGTGTGTGCGTGTGCGCAGTGTAGAACTGTCACTATAAACAACGTTTGCATATTTTCCGATGTACACATACCTTCCCCCTACAACACTTGATGGTTCATACTTCTCAACAGGTTTCTAGTTAGTAGTTTCATTGTTTGCGTACTCGTGTATCTTCATATGTATGATGATGTGTGTTTGTGCAGCCTGATTCTTTGGTGTTCTTATCTGGAGGTAAGTTGTAGGTTATTGGAAACCATGGAGAATACGAAGGACTTCTGTGATAGAAGTAGATGAATATGGAAAGAGGGAAAAAATATGCAGGTACTCCAAAGAGAAGTAAGAAAGGTGAAATAGAAATGGTTGCTAAGATCAAAGAAGAGAAAGAAGATAGCCTCAAAGACAGGAAACCCTTCCCACCTGCCTTCCCCAGGATCCCTACTTCGCCGGTACTTGAGTGAGAAGCTGGCGGAGGTATGATGTTAAACGTCTCCTACAGAATGGACATTCTCACCTTCGCCTTTGAGGTCCCTGTAGAAAATCTTAGAAACCTCTGTGGAATGGCAAATGGTGAAGAATCAGTCACACTTGTTTGCGAGGGTTGTCTGGAAGGTGTGGTGTGTGTTCTGGGTTAGCCATGATTTATCAGTTAGTGTAAATCATGCTTTAATCTATAATACCCACCCCTTCCAAAACCAATACAAACCCTCCCCGTTACATCACATCTCAGAAAAGGTATAAAATATTCTATAAAAATAGAAAATAATACACTACAATCAAATAGTTATTTAATTAATCACTTTACACTATATTTCATATCCACATAAAATACTCTGTTCAGTTTATGTCTTCTAGACATCACTCAGTTTAAATAGTACCATTATTTTATACCTTTCACTCAAATAATATTTTATTTATTTCATTTCATGTCTAGAGATCACTGTTCATCTGTGATTCTCTTAAATTGGTCCTAATCTTGAAGTCATATCCAGTTTCCTAATTACTAACATTATATGATAGTTTAAGAATTCAAGAATAGGTTACAGAATAGTTTAAGAATTGAAGGGAATTTGATGCAGAAAAAAATGTACAGAAGAAACACCATAAACAATTCCACCTGTTAACACAGAACGTTAACGTCCCTGGGAGACATATGACTCTGCCCAGGTCCTATGGATCTGATATTAACTTCACATGAGCAAGTATTTATCCTTAAATTTTGTTTGAACGTCTCCCCACTGCAAAACAATCACCACTTCCCTAGGTAACACAACATTATGTGACGATATATTTTTTTTACTTTGTTTTGGATAAGCTTGAATTCTTTCCACGCGTCATCTATAACCTTGGTAGTATAATTAAGTTTGGAAGAAGCAATAGTCGAAACGTTTCCGGAGGTTACGCTCTCGGTAAGTTTTTGATCTATAATTTGTTCAAATGGTTCCTCCAAACTACATACATTTATAATATCAAAGTTAGATATATTCTGTTTCAAGTATTTATTAACATTATCCACTCGATTACTGACACCTGTAATTTGCAATTGAATAATCGGTATTAATTCCTAAAGCTGATCTACACTCTGTTTCAAAGTACTCATTCCGTGTCTTACATTATTGTATTCACTATTGTACATATCCTCCAAAGTCTCTAAGTTTTTAATAGGTTCAGATTCTACGTTATTACATTTGGCGTCGAATTCAGTTTTTAAAGCACCTATGACTTCGCATAGATTACCAGATTCTTTGCTTTGAGCGCCTACTTTGACATTTAACAAACCCATATTCATCGTTTGAAGATGAAGAGTTTCATTCTGAGCCTTTAATTGAAATTTATTAAAGCTAGTCCTTTATTTAGAATCTCACCTCGAGCCTTTAAGCATTTAAAGTTTCGGTCAGATTTACTAGTTCAGACCAGTCAGGCCCTTCCTTAGTAATTCTCATAGCCATGGCTGGTTCTGACTTTTCTCGAACTTGTTGTACACTGTCCATGCTTCTATAGACTTAAGCTCTTGTAAGCATTTAATGCTAATTGTAATTATATCAATTACACAGTAAAAGTTCACCCCACAGGATTTTGTAACACTTCTTACTAGAATAATAAAGTTTTTATTTCATACGCACCCAGCATAGCATTCTAGCTGCATTGGTGAGCAGTTGCGTAATCAGTGCCAGTGAACAGCACTGGTGCCAGCAGTGTCAAATGTTAGTTTCAGTGTTGGCGAGTGTATGTGGAATCAGCACCGGTGATCAGCAACTGGTGCCGGCATCATGCCATGTCTGCATCTCCGCGATGTGGGTGAGAGCCGCTTACTCCCCACACTGGATCTTCATCAGTGAATTATTCTCGTTGTATTTCTTTTTAGTCTAATACATCGGAATCTTCTCTCTTTTCTTTTACCAGAATATCTTTCTTATGCCTTCTCTTTTATTGCATTTATTACTTTTCACCATTTGAACTTTTAGGCCAATCCCAAGTCCACGAAACAGTTCTCTTGTCTTGTTATACCTGGTTGCTATGGCAACACAACATATCTTCTGCTTCAATTTCCTCTCAAAATTCCCGTTTTTTCAAGTCCTTTTCACTGGTCACCACATTCTAACATTTTCCAGCAACAGAAAATAATATCTTCTTATTCTGTAATCTATTGATCACATATATGAACTTTAGTGTCAACGTACTCGTTGATTAACGACGTACTAGGACTGCTATGCAGAACAAAATTCTCTTCTTAGATATATAAATGTCTTTGCTGTCTCACTCGTATCTCGAGCTTTAGAAATAATTAAGTACATTGAGACATAAGAGTTGCTTTAAAAACCATATGAAAATACAAACATGCATCTTGACTTCTCTGAGTCCAAGACATGAAGTGCAATTAAATGTCTATAATCAGTTGTTCATTTTTCTTTAACAATAATTACAGGCACTAAAGCAGCAAGGAATACTACATGATTACTTCTTGCTCTTCTAATACGGCATCCGTGGTGCAAGCGGCAAACACTTGTCGATGCTGTTTGACCGTTGTGTCTACCTTGTGCTCATGTTGTGCAGTATGTACATTCTCTCACAATTATTTTTAAAATATTGTGTGTTCAAGATGGTAGAAGGACGAGTGGTTCTGGAATTTACTTGGCAATTCTTGAAGCACTATAAACTGTGAATCAACATACACTGGAATAAAACCAAGAGTTGTTGTTGTTGTTGTGGTCTTCAGTCCAGAGACTGGTTTGATGCAGCTCTCCATGCTACTCTATCCTGTGCAAGCTTCTTCATCTCCAAGTGGCTACTGCAACATTCATCCTTCTGAATCTGCTTAGTATATTCATCTCTTGAGTTCCCTCTATGATTTTTAACCTCCACACTGCCCTCCAATACTAAATCGGTGATCCCTTGATGCCTCAGAACATGTCCTACCAACTGATCCCCTCTTCTAGTCAAGTTGTGCCACAAATCTGTCTTCTCCTCATTAGTTACATGATCTACCCACCTAACCTTCAGCATTCTTCTGTAACACCACATTTTGAAAGCTTCTATTCTCTTCTTGTCTAAACTATTTATTGCCCACATTTCACTTCCATACATGGCTACATTCCATACAAATACTTTCACAAAAGACTTCTTGACACTTAAATCTATACTTGATGTTAAAAAATTTGTCTTCTTCAGAAATGCTTTCCTTGCCATTGCCAGTCTACATTTTATATTCTCTCTACTTCGACCATCATCAGTTATTTCACTCCACAAATAGTAAAAGTAATTTACTACTTTAAGTGTCTCATTTCCTAATCTAATTCCCTCTGCATCACCTGATTTAATTAGACTACATTCCATTATCCTCATTTTGTTTTTGTTGATGTTCATCTTATATCTTCTTTCAAGACACTGTCCATTCCATTCAGCTGCTTTTCCAGGTCCTTTGCTGCCTCTGACAGAATTACAATGCTGTCGGCAAACCTCAGAGCTTTTATTTCTTTATCGTAGATTTTAATTCCTACTCCAAATTTTTCTTTTGTTTCCTTCACTGCTTTCTCAGTATATGGATTGAATAACATCGGGGATAGGCTAAAACCCTGTCTCACTCCCTTCCCAATCACTGCTTCCCTTTCATTCCCCTAGACTCTTTATAACTGCCATCTGGTTTCTGTAAAAATTGTAAATAGCCTTTCGCTCCCTGTATTTGACCCCTTTGAAAGAGGGTATTCCAGTCAACATTGTCAAAAGCTTTCTCTAAGTCAAGAAATGCTAAAAATGTAGATTTGTCTTCCCTTAAACTATCTTCTGAGGTAAGTCGTAGGGTCAGTATTGCCTTGTGTGTTCCTACCTTTCTCTGGAATCCAAACTGATCTTCCCCGATGTTGGTTTCCACCAGTTTTTCCTTTCTTCTGTAAATAATTTGTGCTAATATTTTGCAACCATGATTTATTAAACTGGTAGCTCCGTAATTTTCACACCTATCAGCAACTGCTTTCTGTGGAGTTGGAATTACCACATCTTTTTTGAAGTCTGAGGATATTTCGCCTGTCTCATACATCTTGCACACCAGATAGAGGTGTTTTGTCATGGCTGGCCCTCCCAAGGCTATAAGTAGTTCTGATGGAATGTAGTCTACCCCGGGGCCTCGTTTTGACTTAGATCTTCCAGAGCTCTGTCAAATTCTTCTCGCAGTATCATATCTCCCATCTCATCTTCATCTACATCCACTTCCTTTTTTATAATATTCTAATAATCTAACAATGTATGATAGCATAAAACAAAAAAAATTCAAAACACTTAAAAGTTAAAAGAACATGAAGAACAAGAAATACTATAAAATGAAATGATACAATGAAAACAATAAAGGAGCTCAAAAGGTTTCAAATGGTGTACATAAAATATAATCAAAGCAACTAGATGCATGTAGGCAGTCAAGAGTATAAAACTGTAACAGTACATTGTGCAGAATGGTACTGCCTAATCACTTTTGCTTATTTGCTGTAGCTTCTTTTTATAGTCTTATGTCTAGATTAGTTATTTTTTACGAACACTAGCACCTTCTGTTGATATACTTCCCTACTAGTGCAGGAAACATGGTTTTCCTCTGCACTCTAGTTTCAGTGTGATCATCTATTAGACCATTTGCTCACTTGCTCTTCAGATTCAGTTGATGTAAGTATGGCTCTAGACGGTGCTTCATTTAGTGGCTATCACTATTTCAAGATAATGTCCATTACTTTATTTGTCTATGGCCCTCTGGCCCCCTTTATTTTTGCCCTCACAGATTTTTCCCCAGCTCTTATCCTTTCAAGTTTTTCCATTTTGTTTTGCTCCAGTGTATCTTTTTCAACAGTTCTTCCTTTAGTTTCTGACTAACTGCCCAACCAGCCGCTGATGCACTGCTTTGACAGCCTTTTATGAGGGTAAATCATTTTCAAATATTTCTAAAAATTTAGTGCAGCTTAGAACCATGCTCCTTAATTTGTAATTTTGTATAATTACAGTCCTGCTTTTCTTTTTCTTTTCGAAAAATTTGAGGAAGCATCAACCATGCAGAATGTGTTATTTGTAATAAAAATAACTTTGCGACCAGGACTGTCTCTTTATGTAAATATGAAATGCAGTGCTGTACCAATCATCCCATCATGGAATGGAGAAAACTCTAATGATGGTTACAGTTTATAGATGTTTCATCATCATTTATTTATGTTTTATTACTGCCCCATTCATCATTTGGTGTAAATTATACATAATATAAGAAAAATGCTAGACAGTTATAAAAAAACTAGTATAAAGTACGGAATGTGCAATATTATGTATCACTGGTGCCACATACATTTGTTTCCTGAGTACAATATTCTGCAGGTTTAAAGACAGTTGGTTCATTGTCATTGGGACATTAAACGGATTGAAAACAGAAAGGCTTGATAGTAAGTGCAAGTTGATTTGTGAAAGAAAATATTCTACAACATCACATTACTCTTGACATTATTGCAGTAGATGTAGATTATTATTAATTAATAAGAAAACATAAATGCAGAGCACTTACACTGTTTTTAATGTTTTGGGTATAGATTAAGCGATTAACTATAGTGAAACCTCTTCATAATTTTTTAGCAACATTGTTTTGAGGTTTGGAAAATTTTGCTTACTTTTAACCAGCAGAATAGGATATTAATGCAATTCTGAAAATGTGAGTCTGTGGCTTTCAGAGAATTAATGTCACATGATTGGCTGATGGTTCAGGACACACAGAGGTAGTTTGGTTTTTTTAACAGTTTTCCTGTGGTATCCCCACTGCACTCTACTATCATTCTCACTACGAGGAATTTTCTGTCATTTACTGTAGTTATTTAGTTTCATGTATTTCATTTTTATGGGTTCCGACTATATGTAATGATTTTTGGATACATAAGAAAACATTAGAGCAATCTCAAAGTGAGCAGTAGTTCATAGTTGTACAGTTGGAACAGGAACCTGATCATGTAAGTAGCCAGGTGCCTTGAGGATTCAAGTACTGATGTAGACTAATTTGTGTCAGCTGTTACTAACACAGGTGAGGTATTTGTAAAGTTAGATCACTGACAATTAGGAAAACAGGGAGAGGTATAAAATTGTTGAGGCTTGATATATTGACTAGATTATAGATTTTATGATAGGGAGAATGTAACATGTTACTTTGGATGGAGACTCATAAATAAATGCAGGTGTGTTGAGGGAAGCTTAATGTTTGGTGTTGTATACTAATGACCTTGCAGATGATATTAATATCAGCCTCAGAGTTTGTGCAGATGCAGTTATCCAGAGTGAAGTACTGTCTAAAAAAAGCTGCACAAATGTTTATCCGGATCGTGATATGAATTCAGAGTCATGCAAAAATATTGGTAAGTTGCTTTAAATGTTGAGTAATGTAAAACTGCGCACTTCACAAAGTGAAGAAAACATAGTATACTTGACTACAATGTCAACAAGACAAAAATTCTTTCTAAACATTTGTGCGGCCCATCCTAGGATATTACTCAAGTGTGTGGGACCTGTACCAAGCAGGACTAACAAGGGGTATTGAATGTATACTGAGAATGGTAAAAGATTTGTTTGAGCCATGGGAGAGTGTCTCAGAAATGATGAAGAAACTGAATTGGCAAATACTGAAGATAAATGAAAAGTGTCCTGAGAATGCCAAGTTAAGAAAGCTTTAAGGACCTGCTTTAAATGATGATCTAGTATTATACTGCAACTCCCTCCATAATACTTCTGTAGGGATCGTGAGGACAAGGACTTATTATAGCACACACAGAGACATTTAAACAGTCATTCTCCAAAATCTCCATATGTGAATGGAACCGGGAGAAGTCCTAATAACTGTTACAAATGGGAAGTTTTCTCTTCCAAGCACTTCATAGTGGTTTGCAGAGTATAGATGTATATATGAATGTATGGCTGGATCAAAGCTACCAGCATGGGATGGCGAATCTTTGATGATGACAGCCACTCATGTTTGCAGTCGTCAGAAAAATTGTGAAACAAATGTCAGCTAAAGATACTGAGGTGAAAGCCTGCAGGCAATACATCAGGGGAACATATATCAGTGCTGTGTGTTGTGATACTTCATGGCAATACAGATGCAGCAGACTGAAGAAGAATGGAGAAGTAAACTACAATGGCCTTTTCAAAGTAACCATTCTGACATTTGCCTTAAGTAATTTAGACAAACCTTGGAAAACCTTCATCTGGATGGTCCCACAGGGATTTGAAACATCATCCTTCCATCTCCATATAATATGTTGACAACTGGGCCATCTCATTTTATTGGAGAAAGTGCAATGGGTTTTGCAAATGTGAATTTGATTTCACAATGTGATAATCTTAATGACTAAGGCTGCAACTTTTCTTTTCTCCTCCTGAATTTGAGTTTTGTGTTCTAACCATTTTACTAGGTTCTATACTAACCCCAAAACTGTAAAGACTCTTAAAGCAGCAGAATTCAAGTTGCTGTTGTGCCATCCTGTTTTAAGTTTTCCTAAATCATGTCAGGTGACTGCCAAATGGTTCCTTCAAAAAAAGTGTCATGGTCGTTTCCCTTTCTCATATTTGTCCAAGAATCACGGTGCTCCGCTTGCAATGGGCTGATAAGACTAATATATGTTCCCACTTCTGAAACCAGACAGTGACTGGACATGCGTTTCTCAAATAATCCATGTACATAATTTTTCGTTTCCAGTCTTGGTGCGTGTTCTGGAAAATATGACGATGCAGCTTACAGATACGATTTTTCTACCTTCGCGAGGCAGGAGCTTGTTTACATCGGATTTCATCAATTCTGCCGTATTTGAATACCGGTACCCCATTTATAACTTTTCTTCTATTTAGGAAGTGTCGGATATGATTGACGTGCATGTGTGCAATTTCGATAGTGGACGATGCATACGGTTCCTGCAAGCAACAGTTGATCTTTTTCATTACAGACTGCGCAATGTTCTCCCAATGCAGGTATCGTCGTAGTAAATTTATCAGGTTTTCATTTCCCTACAGAAAACGCTAATTAAAAATCATATTTTACTAACGTCGGTACCGGTACGTTTGGGAGTAAATGTATCGTCGAATATTTTTACGATTTGTTGCAAATGGTCAATAAAAATTTACAACGTTGCCATTAAAATACTTCAGTCAATTTCGTAGTCAAGTTGTCAGTTATAGAACCTTGCTCACGATTTTTTGTATTTTATCGAAGCGATTGTATTTTTTAGTTGGTGAATATATGCTGGCAAACTTATTTGGTGAAATTGATAAATGAATTTGTTTCTTTTTATAGCCAATGTTCGAATATAAAATTATACTCTCGAATGTGTATGCGGATCGATCTCTTTTTTTCTGTCTATATGTAGTGGACGACGCTATCCTTACAGGTGCTGCACCCTTTAGGCCGAAACAGAGAGTTATTACTGGCACTCGTCAGACCACGTTGACATGGGCGGCACCTGCTCGAACTAATGCGTACTAGATGTGCTTGCGGGAACCACGTTTGACACACTTGGGGTTCGATGTCGGTGGAAAGTAAGACAAGGAATTGTTCGTGGATGAAGTAATAGTTAATCTGCAAGCCAAGAGCAAGACTATACTGAGTAACTGTTAAGCTGTTTACTGCTATCTGTCTGTGTCGTGCCGTATAGATCTGCGCGGCATATAGAAAAAGCAAGCAATGTTTGTACGTTGTAATGTTGGCTACCATGTAGAAGTTTCTGTATATAACCACCTGTTCAAAGTAAACGCGCTCATAAAATTTTCGAAATGAAGTCCTTCGTACCGTACCCAGAAGACAGCGATTTTCCTATCGAAAATCTCCCATATGGCGTGTTCTCCACCAAGAAAGATGTAAGTAGATGATACATTTCTATGTTTTGCATTCGAGGAATGTTATGTAAAGCAACCTTTGAGCCTGTATACACAAGCTTATTCCCTTACGGATTAAACGCGTACTTCCGAGACTGCCTTCAGGCTGTGTGAGCAAAGTTTTAATGCTACTCAATTTTATTCAGGGAAAAATCCCAATTTCTTGATGATACATGCATTTTCCTTCTTAGAAGAACCTTAAGTACCTTCGGACCACGCGGTTTGAGGTGCAATGTCACGGACTGCGCGGCACCTCCCGCCGGAGGTTCGAATTCTCCCTCAGGCAAGGGTGGGTGTGTTGTTCTTGGCAGAAGTTAGTTAAGTAGTGTGTAAGTCTAAGGACCGATGACCTCAGCCGGTTGGTCCCTTAGGAATTCACACATATTTTTAAATATAACGGGAGAACGTTTGCGCAACGTAAAATAGTCTTCATCTCTCTTTAGAACTGAGCAACGGACTGTATCGATCAGAATTTTTTTAGTGTAATTTGTAAATGGTATAGCCTTCGTGCTTTAATAATTCCTGTACACTATACCAAATGAATAGTTAAATAGCGACCTGCTATATTTTGTTGGCGTACCGGTAACTAAAATAATAAAATATTACATCGCGAGGATGGAGAATCGATACGTAATGAAAGGCCGGTGAAATTTCTACAATGTTGGCTCATGTTTCATACATCAAAGATGGTATCATTGTCTCAGTTTTATGGACGAGTGACTATAATGAGAAAACGGCGTTCCGGTCATCTGCATCCACCGCATCCTTAAAAAAATAGTGGTTAATCTGCTACCAAACTTTTATTTGATATTCACATTCGTTGGCTTCGCCAATTCACAACCAAATCACCACATTTCAGGCTAACATAGCCCTCGAGCAACGCTACTGTTCAGTCTGTCGCCACAACCAAATCGACCGATTTGAGCCAAACGCAAGTTGTGTGCCTTCACTTTAGCGACTCACGTTTTATGGTCACTAAAAATATGTGGTTTTGGGCGTGTATTTGTACATTTATTGCAGTAAGATATTTTCTAAACGAGAAAAGAGTAGTCTGAAAGGGGTTTTCGGAGGAGATAAGTCGTACAATGGATTATTCCATCGAAAATTCGAATCTCAAAATTAAATACGCTAATTTCTAATTAACGTATTCAATTATGAGGTGCTAATTTTCGTGTGCTGGTTCCATAATAAATGCCAGTTTTGTAGTAAAGACTGGGGGCACCATGGGCGTCCGCAGACATTTACCAAGGATGGGAGGGAAATGGGAGCAAGGCTCTAAAATTTGTATTTTTTTTATGTGTTATAAGTTTCAAGACTTGTTTTGCCACGAGAACTGGATTTCGTAGATGACACAAACTCACTATATCGAAGACAATGGATGATTATCCATGATGTGTGAGAATGAACTCACACGAGATACCAGAGATGCATGGGGGTGGGCAGTGTCCCGCCCCCCTCCCCCCTTTTCCTCCTTGCGGACGCCTGTGGGAGGAACGCTTACATTTTATAGCAATAAAGAATCTTTGTAGTTAAATGACAACAGTTGTTCGTTGCATGGCGCATAATTAAAATATAAAATGACACTCTCGAAGTTGAGGA
The DNA here is from genome assembly GCF_023898315.1 of Schistocerca nitens. NCBI lineage: Eukaryota > Metazoa > Arthropoda > Insecta > Orthoptera > Acrididae > Schistocerca > Schistocerca nitens. The sequence continues at coordinate 433,516,773 of NC_064619.1, forward strand.
GGAAACGTTTTCCACTACTTTAAGTTGTGTATCTCCCACATTTTTTCTGCTGTCAGTTGAATGTAGGAACAGCATGTTTTAGGAAAGAGTGAGGTGCCGCACTTGTTAGTGGACTCGCATTCACGACGACGACGACGACGCTTCTGATCCCCGCAGGTCTTGCTATTTAGTTTCTTCATGATTTATCAAATTCGCTTGTCAGGTTGGTCAAGGTACCTTACACCTGTGCGTCTTGCGCCCGTGCTTGCCCGTATATGCAAGTAGAGGCACACGTGTAGTTGCATGCCTCTTTGTCAACACGTGAGGACGAGTGATCCCATTCGCGTTGGGCGCCGGTCCGAGACGTCCGCGGCTGCTTGAGGGCGGAGTAATCGCTTTTCCGATTTTCTCACTGCAGAAATACTTGAATGTATACAACACTATGCCAGATCGTTTTTTGAACTAATTTTTTCATCAAAAGCTTTACTTTCCTCGTGAGAAAAGAACCGGCTGCTTTTTATTTCGCATGATTTTTTTAGTTGCGTAATGTTTCTCAATCAGTTTTTGAAGAAAATAACTAGTTCAAAAGTATGACTTTTTCGCGTGTGGTATTGTGGGATCTTTGCGTCTTAATAAACCATTTTCGTTTCCATAATCCGTCATATTATGAAATGAATCTTGTTTTGGAAAAAGTGTGATGGCGTGTAGCTTACCGTTCGCTATGCTTTAGGCCATACATTACTGCAAGTGAAATGTAGCTAAAAGCACAAAAAGTTCTGTCTCAAGTAAATGCTAGTTACTGAATAGCGTCAATGCCGCGAACGCTAGCCGACGCAGTTCCCGTTGTCATGAACACTGCAGAATTGAAAAACGAATTACCAGCGAACTGTACAGGCCTAAAATCGGACCGTCGTGTGGTTTTAATCGTCTGTGTTCACAAAACTCCAAATATATACGAATTTTTCCCTTGGCGACCACTGCTTACACTGGACAGTCATCTGCTATGGTCTTACAGTAGTCCCCATGCTGCATCACAAAAGGCACTCGAATAATTATTGTTCATATTTTACACTAAAACTGAATACACATTTGGTATATGAAGCTAGAATAAGAGACTAAATTAATGTAAGACAAAATTTTGCTGTGGGTTGGCTAAAATATCCTATTTAATTGCTTTCTAAACGGAGATTAAAAACGGCAGATGCAAAAAAAATGTTTGAAGTATTTAATAAACAAGATGTTCCTGTTTGTCGTTTTAGTTTTCGTATTTTTTGGAGACTGCAGTACCACAAATTGTAAATAATTACCTAATCTCCACTTTTAAGGAACTGTGCACAGTTCTTAGCAATAATATTTCCTTTAGGAAATCCATATGATGAGACCAAGGCTAAATGTAACTCCGTTTCAAAGCGCTTTCCCTCGGATCACTTTAAGTCACCTAGCTAATTTTTTTAAATTCTGCTCTCTGTTTCTAAGGTGTTTGTATTTTGATTTTCCTATTTTAACAGAAAGGATAATGGGCGGGGTGGGGTCAGCTTAGCACCAAACAATGCAGGCCGGGTAAACGCATTACGATGTGTTCTGTTGTATCCTCGTGCTGTTCAAACCAGTTTAAATTGTGGGAAGTGCTTGTCTTTGTTTTCAATCTCTGTTTTTTGCCCCTCATTGACTGGGTGATTCACGCGGGCAAAAGAATTGTCACACTTCGACAGCTAACATACCAGTTTGTAGGTACAGAGGCTCAGCCACCAGTTGTTCTCCGCCAGCCAGACTGAGCCATCTTACAGAGAAACGTCATTGTTTTACTGGAAGCACAGGTTCGAAGCACAGAAGAAATAGGAGGTTATGGACTCACCTCTTGAGTACTGACCAATATTTAGGAACATTTTTTATTTACACGAATAACTAAAAAACTATTTTGAGAAAGATTATTTGTCGTACATAATGACAGTAGTACACCTCAGTATATCTGCTGCAGAACATTCAAGAAAAATTTTAGATAGTACAGATTTTTTTAGAGGTGTAAGGGCAGAGGAAAAATTGTAAATGACGATAAGGTCAGATCAATTAGTGCACAATCATTGTTCTGAAAGAAAGCTCTGCACAGAATTCACTTTGTTCCCATTAATTATAGAGAAGCACGTGCTTTACAAATGTGCATTTATAGAAGGGCGTTTGTTGTTGCACTCCTGAGACTCCTCAGCAAGAACAAGTGTCGTCATCTTTGGTGACGTCTTGGTGTGCTTCCATCAAAGCTGATTTGTCCTAGAGGGCCTAAAATTCTTTGTCAAGGTTTTTTTCTTTTTTCGGAACGATACGGTACTTGGCAATGGTGATGGCTCATCGATTGGAGCTAATATCGACCTTTCAGAATGATCTCTTTCTTGTGACACAGACAGACTGAAAAGCGAAACTTATTCAGATAATTCCGTTTTTCTCATTGTTTCTGCTTCCACTGACAAGGAACTTTGCACAGCTCTTAGAATTAAAATGTCGTTTAAGAAAACCGAGGCAAAGTGGAATTGCGGTATGAAGGACTTTTCCCTGGATCACCAAATCTGACTCTGCCAGCTTTTTTAAAAATTCATCTGTGGAACTTTCTCTGAGATGTTTCCATTTCGATATCACCGTTTTAACTGAGATAATAATTATAGGAGGTAAGAAGACGTGGCTTTTTAATTCCCTATTGCTACAAAACTATAAAAATGCTGAAACTAAGAAATGCCTATTTTATAAACAAATCTGAGAATAAAACTTTGCTTGTATCACTACAGCACTTACAATTTTTTTTCCCACCGATTGTGAAATTGAAGGAACTTCTTTCTGTAACGAAAAATAACTTGCGCTGTAACACCTGATAAAAACAGGCGGAATACGTCTGATACGTTTGGTGGAGTAAGTGAAGCATGTCTCAACCGGTTCGCGCCGGAAATTTTAAATATTCTGAATGTCGCCAGCGGGTCACGACCCGGCCGGCAATGTGAACGCTGCTCAGAACCACCAGGGCCGTTTCTACTGCCTAGGGCGGCAAAATTTTGGGAGCGAAGGGCGGAAAAAATTAATTTCAAATCAAAGGGCGAAAAAATTGAGCAAATGAGAAATAATTAAAACACCGAACTGTTTCCAAAAGCATACAGAACAGTTACTTATACGAGGGTGATCCCAAAAGTAAGGTCTCCTGTTCTTCTATAAGTACATAGACCTCTTTATTTCTACAGTGGTTTACATCAGTTTACAGCTTGAACATGTAGCTATTTTTCGACATAATCACCATTTCTGTCGATGCATTTTTGTAGACGCTGTGGCAGTTTTTGTATGTCCGTGTCATACCAGCTCGCCACCATGCTGTTCAGAAAGTTATGAACTACTTCTTTCACCTCGTCGTCGGAGCTGAATCGCTGGGACCACAATTAACGAACAGGTGCTGTGAGACTCTTAAAAAACTCAAACGGGCAATTCATAACCGGAGAAGAGGAATGTTGAGCAAGGGCGTACACATTCTCCATGACAACGCTCGCCCGCACATCGCGCGGCAAACCGGTGCTCTCCTGCAACAGTTTCAGTGGAACATATCACCCACCCACCCTATAGTCCTGATTTGGCGCCCAGTGACTATCACCTGTTCCCTAGGTTAAAAGAACATTTGGCCGGAAAGCGATTCAGCTCCGACGACGAGGTGAAAGAAGAGGTTCATATCATTCTGAACAGCATGGCGGCGAGCTGGTCTGACATGGGCATACAAAAACAACAGCGTCTGCAAAAATGCATCGACAGAAATGGTGATTATGGGCGAAAGCGAAAAATAGCTAAACGTTCAAGCCGTAAACTGATATAAACCATTGTAGAAATAAAGAGGTCTATGTACTTATAAAAAAAAATAGGAGACCTTACTTTTGGGATTACCCTCGTACGATATTGCAGTGGGTGTGTTATTCTGATGACGATGCCCTGCGGCGACCACAGCCGTTGCGAAACATATCAGATAAATTCGCAATTGCGAATAATTACTACCATCAGCTGTAGAATGGAATGACGACAATGAAAATTTGTGCTGGACCGGGACTCGGGGCAGGATTTCCTGCTTATAGTAGACGCATGGTTGACGACATTGGAAGTTTGGGACGGCCGTGAGTCGTGCACGGACAGCCAAACGGTAAGGCGAACGCTCGCGATAAGCGGGAAATCAGGGTTAGTCCGGGTCCGGCACAAATTTTCATTGTTGTCATTCCATTCTGCAGCTGATGGTAGTCGTTATTCGCAATTGCGAATTAATCTGATGAGTTACTTAATAAGTCTTTACTTAGTTTGACGAAAATAAATACAATGCATCTACCCACCTCAAAACTACAGCAGCCACTACTGACTACGAAACGGTAACAAGACAAAGAGCTACTTCCTTTAGACAACCACAAAATCCATCCCTCACAGGTATCTGAACCTGGACCCATCTCGGACGAATGATCAGAAGCCAGTCGCTTAGACTACAGCAGCTAAAAAAAGTTGTAGGACTCTCAATAGAAAATGCAATAGTGTTTTGAAGTCTCTCTCTTGGTTACAAGTCTAGCAATACGTTATTGGTTTTGAGAGAAGTCTTCCACTTCGTAAGGGGTGTGTTACAGCGACAAAAGATTCACTGCTACAAAGTGTGGCCACCAGTCTTATAAAACCACATTACGGGATTTGTCCGTCAGCCTCAGACCCATACCAGGTTCCATTAATGTATGTGGGATGTGCTTATCGCACATTCTATCTTAAACGTGTGGCCCCTAAACAAATTACGCAGAAAAGTACTATAAGAGGAAAACGTCACATGCAGGGATTACAGGCATTTTCCAAATGATTTGTCACATTTTCTGTCCTAGAAAAGGACGATAAAAAGATTTAGTAATATCCTGTCTACAGCCTTCTCGTCTCTCAGAAGCGACAGACCCTGAACTTGGCCGACCCACAGATCACAGATAGGTGATTCCGCCCCATTTGTCAGTTTGCTTTGAATGACTTTCCCGTGGTTTCTTGGAGCCAGTGAGATGGCTCTTCCTTTGGCACTAGCGGGAGAGTGATGGATGTTGCTGTCAGTTTGTATTCCAGACCTGACTTCCGCAAGAGTCACAGCCCGTGGTCCTGTGATGATAGCAGCGACTGAGACGCACAGTATTTCTCCAAAAATATGGCGATGATTGTGCGCCGCGCAGGATTAGCCGCGCGGTCTGAGGCGCTGCAGTCACGGACTGTGCGGCTGGTCCCGGCGGAGGTTCGAGTCCTCCCTCGGGCATGGGTGTGTGTGTTTGTCCTTAGGATAATTTAGGTTAAGTAGTGTGTAAGCTTAGGGACTGATGACCTTAGCAGTTAAGTCCCATAAGATTTCACACACATATGAACATATGATGATTGTGCAGTTATTAGGTACGTGTATCCTTTTTCCCCCAACAGTCATTGTTCCTGTGTTGTTCGTAATTTGAATCACGCTGGTGGTAGGTTAATTGATCTTTGGAGAATAAGTTTATTGACAGACGGTGTTCTCAGAATGAGATTTTCACTCTGCAGCGGAGTGTGCGCTGATATGAAACTTCCTGGCCAGACCAAGACTCGAACTCGGGACCTTTGCCTTTTGCGGGCAAATGCTCTACCAACTGAGCTACCCAAGCACGACTCACGCCCCGTCCTCACAGCTATAATTCCGCAGTACCTCGTCTCCTACCTACCAAACTTCGCAGCAGCTCTCCTGCATACCTTGCTGAACTAGCACTCCTGCAAGAAAGGATATTGCGGAGACATGCATGCAAGGTATGCAGGAGAGCTTCTGCGAAGTTTGGAAGGTAGGAGACGAGGTACTGGCGGAATTAAAGCTGTGAGGACGGGGCGTGAGTCGGGCTTGGGTAGCTCAGATGGTTACGGACGATACACGCGGTTACACTGGATACAGACGTCCGATCCACATGGTACACCAGTCAACGGTAAGCAGATCACCCGATCACGCCTTCACAAGATAAATATGGCGGAATCGCCTCTATGAGTAGATTGTGGAATGCCAGACACGGATAAACACCGTCTCACATGTGGCGCTTCAGAAGACGTGTGGCGCTTGGTGCGACAGATTCTGTCGTATTTTCTACGAATGACTCCGCACACATTACACCACGGTTTCTACTATTTCCAGATCAACAGTATTTCCCGCGCACCAAAACCAACGCAGTGACTTGGATCCGTGGGCATGCGGTACATTACTTATTTCACGATGGACCTAAAGATGTACTCGACTTTTGGAACTACCTACAAGAACGTCATTGCTAGATCGTACGGAACCCAAAATACGGACAGTATTTCTCTAATTACTTAGGGAGTGACCTACGCGACCCTCCACGCAGCTAGATCATCAACAGGTAGGAGAAGACACCCACTGACTGAGCTGACAAGACTACGTCCGATTCTGGGTGGAATATACGGTGGGGGGGGGGGGGGGGTGTTAGTTACATCATCCCTGCCCATGTCTGAAGGATACTAATTTTTAATGCACAGATACATTTTTGTAGGAGTAATTTTCTAAACATTGCAGTGTGCTGGCTGTCCAGCGTGCGCCTTTGGAATTCTGTGGACCAGTCGAAATTACATTAATAGCAATGACTGTACTCGGATTTTCCCTTGGTTTATATACGAAACAGCAATCTCGCATGTACCAATAATAGTGCAGGGTTTATTTTGTTTATACATTTTAATTACACATTTTCATCCAACCTGGGAGTGCTACCCAGCTGAAAATGGACTCACGCAGGTTTTAAAATGATTTTGGTTGGGGAGGGATATGGGTGAGTTTGTTCCTGATTGGTGTAGAGAGAAAGGTGGAGGGAAAGGGAGTGCCTGGCGCTAAGACTGCTTGCAACGTTTATCTGCAAAGACGTCGGTGTATTACGACAGGTTTGCTACAGGAGGATGTCCCCTCCCTGAATGACTGAGTGCTGTTTGTGCCAGCTGCTAGGTCGCGGATGATTTACACACACATTGTGCAAATTTATCTACCACGTCTAGGGAGGTGGACTGGCCAGTGTTGGGTAGCCGTATGGAAATCTCTCTTTCGCGGCCATGGATTCGGAGACATTCGCAGCCGCTCGATGTTTTCTACACTTTACCAGCGTCTCACTTGACTCATTCGACCTGCGAATGCTAGGAAGAGTTCGACGTAATCTAGGCGTGTATTTGGCTCGGTTTTTGATATTTCCACCAACGTGTTGGCTTCTGCTTTCCGTTATTACCGGTGGCTGGAGATCCCTCGGCCAGAAGTGATTTTGGATTTTTTTGGGGGAAGTGACCAAACAGCGAGATCATCGGTCTCGTCGGATTAGGGAAGGACGGGGAAGGAAGTCGGCCGTGCCCTTTCAAAGGAACCATCCTGGCATTTGCCTGGAGCGATTTAGGGAAATCACGGAAAACCTAAATCAGGATGGCCGGACGCGGGATTGAACCGTCGTCCTCCCGAATGCGAGTCCGGTGTGCTAACCACTGCGCCATCTCGCTCGGTCCTAGAAGTGATATAGCAACAGTATCAGCTACCAAGCTGGAGGTGATTATACCTATTTGAATGCAGTTTCTCAGCCATTGCTGGGTAGTGTGTCCGCGATCATACCCCACGCGCCAGCATTCACATGTATATGTTATAGAGGAAGTGGAAGTTTCAGGGAAAGTGTATCATCACCGGTGATAGTGGACCTTCACTGGCCCATTTAGTGAAAGTGGATTATTGATTCCAGTTCAAACAATACACACTGACTAGGGATAGTGCACTATCACTAGTGAATGTATACCTTCACTGCCAAGAGGTAAGGAATGTGAACCATCGCTGTAATAACAAAACAGTCGTACTTCGAAAGTTGCATTTATCACCTGTAGTTTGAAAACATAGCCATATTAGGTAAAATTCATTTATTGCAGCAAGGGCGTGCAGCATGGCACTTTAAGTTTCACAACACATTTTTGTTTTTCCAAAAGCATCTCAGAGTCTGACATTTTTGCTGGCAGTTGCATTTGAAGAATCCCTGGCCGCTTCCCATCGACTGAGATGTCGCAACTGTCCTCAGGACAACAGTTTTCTCTGCTAGAACTTTCTCCTCTGAGATTATTCTTAGAGGGAAAGTACTGAACTGGGACCTGAAACAAAATGTAATTGTAACTGCAGTGGCATATCGTATGAGATTAACTTGACCTCTGGAATTTATCTCCTTGAACAGCATTTGCTTCACTAGTATTCCTTTTTGCTTCTGTGAACAAGGTTCACACAAACTAAGATAAATTTGGACATCTCTGTATTTTATATTGCAGTAGTTTGACTTAAAGCATTTCGTCATTCGGTCGCGTCCACCGTGGCCAGTCATTATGTGAGCATCATGCAGAATATCATACAATTCATCATAAACATAGTATTTAATCTTACCTTCTTCAGATACAGGTTGTATTAATTTGGTTGCTCCATTCACTTCTGGCACTTCATCTCTCTTCAAAAACTTGTAGTTGTTGCCGTCTCTCTTTCGTCGAGATTTTAATGATTTAGCCTTGCTGTTAAGTGATTTGTACTTTGCTCTGTCCATGAAGACAGAATTATAACTGAGATTTCTCCGTTCCACTCTGATTTTCGTAAAACTTCACTGATTCAACCATAACTGCACTACCGTGAACCGTAACTGCACTGCTGTATAACGTAACAATAAAGAGCTGACGACAATTAACAATCATGCTGATGCGTGGTAGCATTGTTGGTTGCACCGTTAATAATTTGGGAGCAGCAATGATACACCTTCACCAGCGTATAATATGCTACTTTACACTTTCCTCAGCCGAATACAGTGATGGTTCACCTTCACTAGTGGATGTGTTTTTTTCAGTTTCTGGTAAGCTATCACTGATCGTTTTAGTAATGGTGTACATCCGCTAGGGAAGGTTTACCTTCCCCAATCTTCCACTTCCACTGTATATATACACCCACATGTCGGAGTCAGAGGGGTGGCCTATACTGCAGTCGACATGCTTTTCGCTGAGGTGGTTGTAGATACTGCCCACCTCTCTAGAGGTGTATTTTGTAGTGCTTTACAACATATACCATAAGTATCTTTCATTGGAAGCATCAGAATTTTACTATAATATCACACAATCTAGTAATGTAACGGTGGTTTGGTAGGGGTTTATCCGTCGTGGTGTGGTATTTCTTACGCATACAATATCTTTGTTTAGAAATCGGTAGTGCTCATAGAATTTGCTATGACGTAATTTCTACCAATGCGTTCGGTTTTAACACTGTGACATCACACACGCTAGTAATGGAGTGACAGCTTCGGAATGCTACAAAAATGGGGATCACGATGTCGATACCAGGTGACGTTACGAAGCGACGTCGCGATGCGATGTCGTGACGTTACGTCATGACGCCACGCGATTTTGACGTTGATACACAACTCACGTAACTGGGTAAAATGTGTAAAATTGTGGAATATATGGAAAAATGAGATTTATCATATATGTCTGGATGTGGTGTATGCTGGTGCCCCTAATGACCAAATATTAATTTGTTATAAAAAAAATAGAGCTCAAGTGATGTAATTTGGTACTAGCAAATAGACTAAGCCTACAACCCATCCCTATGGTGTACTCTCTGTTATAAAAGATGAAGTTGGGGAGATGTGCTTCATAGCAGTGCCTTATTTGGGAAATGACTGCATTGTAATTGTCTCCGAGCATCATGATGTCGGGGGGGGGGGGAGGTGAATCTTGTCTAATTGATTGGGCAAAATGAGTAAAATTGTGGAAAACTCGGTGGAAATAAGAAAATGGTTCAAAATACATAAAATTTGGGAAAATACGAAAATGAGAATAGTTACATGTCTGCCTGGGCATGGTCTCTGCTGGTACCTCGATGATGTGATATTAAGTTGATATTAACATATCGAACTCAAGTGATGTGACTTAACGTAATTTGTCATTAACAAATAGACACAGCCTGATTCTCTCCCTATGCTGCTTAGCTGCGGAGAGAATGCCTCCCACTCAAATATCCCAGTTACAAAAGATGAAGGTGTGGAGGGGTGGTTCATCCTCATTGGCCCTGAGGGGACTGGAGGGAAAAAGGGGGTTATCGCCATTTTTATTTCAAATGACACAATTGCCTGGGTGATTCCCCTGGGTGACCTAGATCAGCTACCGGCAGTTCCTTAGGGGAGACGGAGTGCGGACACCGAAGAGCCCAAGAGGGTAACCGGGCACCGATGAGTAATATGTCACCAGATGTGATAAGATCGTTTCTGAGCCAGAACCGGCCCTTGGTAACGACTGTCACGTAATCGAACAATACTTCGTCTTTCCATCTTTTTATGTGCAGTGCATTACATTAGTTTGCGTTTGATCCTCAACCGTTAATCCCTGTGCCAAGCTTCAATCACGTACAGGTCTTCCTGAATTTTCCTACAATTTTCTGGTCTTGTGATTTTCCTATTTACAACAGCACCTTCCGCGAGCAACCTCACGGAGCTGCCCATGTTATCTACTACATCATTAATACATATCACTAGCAATTGTTCCATTTTCTTATTTCCCCGATTACCTTCAAAGTCTGGACACAAATGTGTCTTAAAAGACAAGAGAATGTTAATTGGAAGACCAGCGTATCTGTGATCCAGTAGTTTTTGACGCGACCAGTAGAAGAAGAACGTACCTTTTGCTGTGCTGCACACCGTGATTTGCAGATACTGATGCAAATGTAGGTACGAATGTAAACATGTGATAAGCGCGACGGTGATGCAAGCGAAGGTCAAACGAGGCCCGCACTCCTGTTTACAGTCTCCTCAGAAGTTGTGTCTGTCCCTTACCTCTTGCAGGAAAGGTCTGGCGGGTGATATTGTTGTATAAGGCAGAACGCTAGTTTACGAGACGTAGAGGTGAGCCAGACTACGAATACATCTGCATCCCATCCAGCCGGAGAGTGAATTTGTAGTGGTTTCTCTCACTCACTTCTCGTCAAACACTGCTTTGCTTCTTCATCTACATCCTACAAACACGAGGCACAAAATATTTACTTGGAACGAATCTTTCACTCTTCCACTACAGGTAGCGTGCGATGTTATGAAAGTACGTGGCAGATTCTGTCGGCTCGAGATTCGTACTCGGAACCCTGCCTTTCGCGGGCGATGATCTTACCAACCACCAGTACTTCTTTCCTACTTTGCAAACTTCCTACAAGTTCTTCTGCAAATCTTGCGAGACTAGCATTCCTGAAGGAAAGGATACTGCAGAGAAATGGCGTAGCCACAACCTAGGGGGTTGTTTCCAGAACACAACTTTGCAGGAAGTGAAACATTTAAAGCGTTAAAACACGTAGGGCAAAATTTTCACGATTCGCAGGTAGGGCCGTACCATTGATCTTCCACCCCCGACGACGGTCAAACTTGTTAAATTCTCTGCTTCCTATACACAGGGTTTGTCAAGCAAACGCATAGACGTAGCAACAAAGTTTGGAAAATTTAATCTCGCTTTCGAAGCACCTGATACTCGTTGGAATGCCTACCAAAGTAGGCAAAGCATTTCTTACATTGACTTTAGCACTGTGTAAAGAAGAAGAAGAAGAAGAAGAAGAAGAAGAGGAAGAAGGAGGAGGAGGAGGAGGAGGACACTGGTCCAGAGAAAGGCTGAAACTGAGAGCTAAATAAACCCATGAAAATCTGCCGGAGGAAATAAATATTACACTCAGAACCTGGTTACTACATCAAGCTTCTCCGAATGGACAGCCTAACAATTAACAACTTGTTAGAATTACCTCACACTAACATTGAAATAAAGATATAGTTATGCGAAAATCTATTCTCTTCTACGTGGTCCTCTGATGAAAGTTCATTAAAACACCACAAAGTACTAACATATACATCGTCTGTGTAAGAACTGGAGTTTCGATTGTTTTATTTTATTGTTCTCCCTCTTGTAGGTAGTGCGAACAACACTAACATTTCTTCTTAATCTCCTCCTGCGTAAAATACGGCTGGGAAAGGCTTAACACCTCTATCATTTTGTTTATGGCCACTGCTCTTTTGTTTTTATCCTCGTTCGTAGTTTCTACAATTGTGAAAACTCACGATACAGCAAAATAAATCGTAATAAAAACTGTATCTCGCTTAACATCCTCGGTTTGTCAAATCGGCCGTCAGTGAAAATTTCTCTTCAACACGTCAGATAGTCTCTTTATGATAAACACGTCAAACAAAGCCTCACTCTGCAGATAATTGACGTACTAGTGAAGGCTGACAAATTATTTGAGCGTTAACAGCGGGCTCTATGTGGCTTTCTCACAGGGCGTGAGCCACTAGCGTAAAGCGTGCTTTCGTGGAACACGACCCATCTGAACGAAGTGCCTGGGGTTGCCCTCACGTTACAGACAAACGCCGACTTTCGATTGGCCGGCCGGTATGACCGAGCGGTTCTAGACGCTTCAGTCTGGAACCGTGCGAACGCTACGGTCGCAGGTTCGAATCCTGCCTCGGGCATGGATGTGTGTGATGTCCTTGGGTTAGTTAGGTTTAAGTAGTTCTAAGTTCTAGGGGACTGATGACTTGAGATGTTAAGTCCCATAGTGCTCAGAGCCATTTGATTTTTGACTTTCGATTCACCTGTGACTAAATAACTTAAAGCCACTAGCAGTTCTGTTTTTGTATTTTATTGCTTACCTCATACTCGTATCCGATTTTGAAGTCGATGTAAAAAAATGTTCTTTCCAACACTCCTAATGTTGTTGTTGTGGTCTTCAGTCCGAATGCTGCCTTGATGAAGCTCTCTACGCTATTCCGTCTTGTGCCAGCCTCATCATCTCTGTGTAACTACATCCGTTGGAACGTGCCTACTGTAGTCAGACCTTGATTTCCCCCTGCAATTTTTATCCACCGCGTTCCCCTCCATTGCCAAATTGGCAATTCCTTGATAGAACAGGGCAGGTCCTATCAACCGAGCCTTTCTTTTAGTCAAGTTCTTCCCTATTTGATTCATTATCTCTTCTTTAGTTATGCGACCTATCCATCTAGTCTGTAGCATTCTCCTGTAGAACCACATTTCAAAAGCATATTTTCTTTATCTGCCTGAACTGTATATCGTCCATTTTTCACTTCCGAACAACGCTCCAATCCAGACAAATACTTTCAGAAAAATAGTTCCGAACACTTAAATGCACAGACGGAAAAAAAGCGCAGCACCAATAAGTAATAAAGAAATTTCGGGAATACATTTGTCTAGGTAACATATTTTGAGTGGTTAACGTTGCAAAATCACAGGTTAATGTAAGCGCGATATGTTGTTGTTGTTGTGGTATTCAGTCCAGAGACTGGTTTGATGCAGCCATCGCCAACGGTTTTTCTTTTGAGGCCATCGTCAACTGACAGCGGGTTGCGTTGTTTTTGGGGAAGAGACCAAACTGTGAGCCGGCCGGTGTGGCCGAGCGGTTCTAGGCGCTTCAGGCTGAAACCGCGTGACCGCTACGGTCGCAGGTTCGAATCCTGCCACGGGCATGGATGTGTGTGATGTCCTTAGGTTAGGCTTAAGTAGTTCTAAGTTCTAGAGGACTGATGACCTCAGAAATTAAGTCCCATAGTGCTCAGAGCCATTTGAACTGCCGGATGTTTGTAACTTCTTACCACAATATTTCGGCGCAGAGTCTTCTGGCCATCTTCAGGTGACACTGGCGAAAACGCACTGAGCTCTGGTATTTAAGGCCCCGTCGGGCACATGCGTGGTGGGTTCACTTGACGTTGCGCGTTCGCTACTTGAGCGCGTTCGATTCTGCTGCGCCGCGCCCCCTCCGTGGTAAAAACTCGCCGCGTCGATATCAATTTCAATGTCTTCCCGCGGTTCCATTACAGAACTACGCCGGCTACGGAGGACACGAAGTTTTTCAATGATTTACTTCCATGTCGTCTCGATTAGTAAGAGACTCACTGTCAAGACAGTCGTATTTTCACGGATTCATTAATAATAGAACTCCAAAAGTTAGACGTATGGGCCGCAACTCCTCCTAACCGACACACGGCCATCACTGGCACCGTGGTAGAACCACCATTCATCAAAAAATGGAACAGACGTCCACCCTGTCTTTCAATGTGCTCTCGCTTGACATCATTGACATCGCAGATGACGGTGGTTTAGGGTCGATGGAATGCATGCTACAGGGCGGCTGCCTTGCAGCTGTCCTTGAAGTAACCGGATTTGTAACAGCTCGTTGTGTCATTGTGGTACCACCTGCTGCTCAGATTGCTGCGGCAGATGTAGTACGATGCACCAGAGCCATACACCGAACACGACGGTCTTTCTTTTCGTAGTGGCACATGGCCGTCCGGAGCCCGATCTTCTTGCGAAGGTAGATTCTCGTGGTCACTGCTGCCAGCACTCAGGTACAGTGGCTATGTTCTTGCCAAGTTTTTCTGCAATATCGCAGAAGGAATCCAGCTTCTCGTAGCTCTATTACACGACCTCGTCCAAACTGTGAGGTGCTGATAGTGGCGTCTTTGTCGCCTTGAAAAGGTTCTTGTCTAACATCAACTCTTAGCGACTGGCGCGAAGTTTGAATAGGCATCGCCTTTCAGATATAGAAACACGCCTACTAACTTTCATTTATGTTGCACAACTCCTCCTTGGTGCTGCGATTTTTTTTGTCAGTGTATTATTCTATGTAAACTAATGTCTCTTTTTGAGTAACGCTTTTCTTGCTGTTGCCAGTGTGGTTTTCATATCGTCTACTTCGACCACTGTCAGTTATTTTGCTGGTAACTTAGCAAAACTCGTACACTATTTTTAGTGTATTTGATTGGTTGATTTGTGGGAGGGGACCAAACAGCGAGATCATCGGTCCCATAGGATTAGGGAAGGATGGGAAAGGAAATCCTCCGTGCCCTTTCAAAGGAACCATCCTGCCATTTGCGTGAAGCGATGTAGGGAAATCAGTTAAGCGCTGTCGGGCTGGGCTAGCACTTGGATGGTTGACCATCCGGTCTGCCGAACGCTGTTGGCAAGTGGGTCGCGCTCAGCCCTTGTGAGGCAAACTGAGGAACTACTTCATTGAGAAGTAGCGGCTCCGATCTCGTAAACTGACATACGACCAGGAGAGCGGTGTGTTGACCACGTGCCCCTCCATATGCGCATCCAGTGACGCCTGTCGGCTGAAGATGACACAGCAGCCGGTCGGTACCGTTGAGCCATCCAAGGCCTGTTGGGACGGAGTTTAGTTTTATGCAGGGAAATCACCGAAAACCTAAATCAGGATGGCCGGATGCGAGTCTGAACCGTCATCTTCCCGAATGCGAGTCCAGTGTGCCAACCACTGCGCCACGTCACTCGGTTTTAGCGTATTTCCTAACCTAATTCTCCAGCATCGTCTGATTTCATTCGATTCCATTACCTTATTTTGCCTGTGTTAATTTTTTAACCTCTTTTTGGAACAAAATATACTCCGTTCGGCGGACCTTCCACGTCATTTTCCGCCTTTGACAGCACTGCAATGTATCGGCTAACCTCGAAGTTTTTTTTGTCAGGAACTTTAATTCCTTTTCACAATTTCTTCTTGATTTTCTTTTATGCTTACTCAGCACACAGACTGAATAACATCGGTGATGTCGCCCTCTCTTTTCAACTACTTCTTCCCTTTAGTGGCCTGCGGCACTTGTAACTACAGCTAGTTACACGTGGTACAAGTTACATATTGCCTTTTGTTCCACATATTGTATCCCTGATAACATCGGATGTACGAGTGGACTCTAAAAAGCAAGTTACGCGTGTCGTCCCAGGCTAAGACTGCTGAGCAACGAGTGTGTCGCATTGTCAGAAGAGAGTGCATATTCTGGTTTTCCTGCGGAGACAGTACCGCTGCGGCGCGGCTAACAGGTGCACCGCGGTGTGGGAGTGAAACTGAAGTATACTCGAAAGCTGAAGTACGTGGGACAGTATGGATACTAGTGGACAAAACATCTAAACTGGATGCGGATTCACCGTAAAATTCTGGCGGTATGTGGACCAAACGCACTGTCACACTAGCTTTAGTGAAATGGTGTGAACAATTTGACCAAAGCAGCACCGACATGGGTGATGCTGATGAGGAAGGAAGGCTGTCGACATCGGTCACAGACGACAATTTCCAGGCAATTGAGCAATTATATGCAGCAGTCGCAGGTTTATCGACGACGAGGACATTCACACAGCAGTTCTCAAATGACACTGCGACCAAGGAGAGGATATTTATCGCCTGGTAGGACAATCCGACCGTTGTTCACAGAGACTTGATGCTTTGTTGAAAAATGTCATTTATCTGTGTCTCTCTGAAGTGTAGTGTAGCATTCAGTAATAGTTACTTGACCTGTGATAATATGTAACCCTCGAAAATGTACTTACAAGAAGAAATAAAATGTAGACTCTCTGTCATCGTTCGTCGTTATACAGTAGCGATAGGAGAATTCTTTTGAACAAAGGATTGGAGAAGGGCACAGGTCATATCCGTTTTCAAGAAGGGACGACGAACAGATGTGCAGAACTATAGACCTATATCTCTAACTTTTGAATTTTGGAACACGTATTATGTTCGAGTATAATGACTTTTCTGGAGACTAGAAATCTACTCTGTAGGAATCAGCATGGGATTCGAAAAAGACGATCGTGTGAAACCCAGTTCGCGCTATACGTCCACGAGACTCAGAGGGCCATAGACACGGGTTCCCAGGTAGATGCCGTGTTTCTTGACTTCCGCAAGGCGTTCGATACAGTTCCCCACAGTCGTGTAATGAACAAAGTAAGAGCATATGGACTATCAGACCAATTGTGTGATTGGATTGAAGAGTTCCTAGATAACAGAACGCAGCATGTCATTCTCAATGGAGAGAAGTCTTCCGAAGTAAGAGTGATTTCAGGTGTTCAGATGGTTCAAATGGCTCTCAGCACTATGGGACTTAACTGCTGTGGTCATCAGTCCCCTAGAACTTTGAACTACTTAAACCTAACTAACCTAAGGACATCACACACATCCATGCCCGAGGCAGGATTCGAACCTGCGACTGTAGAGGTCGCGCGGTTCCAGACTGTAGCGCCTAGAACCGCTCGGTCACTTCGGCCGGCGATTTCAGATGTGCCGCAGGGGAGTGTCGTAGGACCGTTTCTATTCACAATATACATAAATGACCTTGTGGATAACATCGGAAGTTCACTGAGACTTTTCGCGGATGACGCTGTAGTGTATCGAGAGGTTGTAACAATGGAAAATTGTACTGAAATGCAGGAGGATCTGCAACGAATTGACGCATGGTGCAGGGAATGGCAATTGAATCTCAATGTAGACAAGTGTAATGTGCTGCGAATACATAGAAAGAAAGATCCTTTATCATGTAGCTACAATATAGCAGGTCAGCAACTGGAAGCAGTTAATTCCATAAATTATCTGGGAGTACGCATTAGGAGTGATTTAAAATGGAATGATCATATAAAGTTGATCGTCGGTAAAGCAGATGCCAGACTGAGATGGAAGAATCCTAAGGAAATGCAATCCGAAAACGAAGGAAGTATGTTACAGTACACTTGTTCGCCCACTGCTTGAATATTGCTCACCAGTGTGGGATCCGTACCAGATAGGGTTGATAGAAGAGATAGAGAATATCCAACGGAGAGCAGCGCGCTTCGTTACAGGATCATTTAGTAATCGTGAAAGCGTTACGGAGATGATAGATAAACTCCAGTGGAAGACTCTGCAGAAGAGACGGTCAGTAGCTCGGTACGGGCTTTTGTTGAAGTTTCGAGAACATACCTTCACCGAGGAGTCAAGCAATATATTGCTCCCTCCTACGTATATCTCGCGAAGAGACCATGAGGATAAAATCAGAGAGATTAGAGCCCACACAGAGGCATACCGACAGTCTTTCTTTCCACGAACAATCGAGACTGGACTAGAAGGAAGAACCGATAGAGGTACTCAAAGTACCCTCCGCCTCACACCGTCAGGTAGCTTGCGGAGTATGGATGTAGATGTAGAAACGGCGGCCCTGCAGCTCTGGAGCTCTCGGAGGTCCGATAGGGCGCTGGGCGCTCGTCCAGAGCTGAGCCAGTCCACAAGGACGACCGGTGTCCTGCTGGCCGGCAAGTTGTAAACAAGTCTCTGGGAGCTGTTGGCTGTTGCTACGTAGGGGTCGGCCGGCTTCCTGTCCTGTGGTCGTCGCAGATTCTTCAAATATGTTTGCACCAAACCCTCTCTGTCGGTGACCGTGAAGGTGCAGGCAACAAATAATGTACTTGCGATAACTATGGCTAGTTTACAAAATACGCATGCAGACTGAACCAGAATTCCACCGACAAACTTTGTCCGGTAAACATGGCCTCTAAAGTGCTAATCTTAAGGGCTATGAGCTCTTGCTCATTTCTGCTACTGTGAACATCATTTCTTCTGCTTAACAAGAGCCCATAAGTCTCAAGGTATACATTTTAATCCACACTACATTCTCTCGAAATATGGAAAGCAAAGAGCTTGTAGTGAGAGACAAGTGTTTCATAGTATCGAAGATCAACAAGTTCTCACAGCTCTACATCTGCATAACTAATCTGCAGTTCACACTTAAGTGCCTGGCAGAGGGTTCATAGGACAACATTCGGACTATTTATCGATCGTTCCACTGTCTAATAGCACGTAGGAAAAATCAACGCACGAATCTTTCCGTGCAAGCACTGGTTGATTAACATTAATCTTTATGTAGATGGGCGACAGCAAAATATTTTTGCATTCGTAGGAGAAAGTAGGTGATTGAAATTTCGTGAGGAGATATAGCCGCAACGGAAAACGCCTTTGTTTTAGTGTCTGATACTCCAACTCGCATGTAATGATAGTGACACTCTCCCCCATATTTCTCGATAATTCAAAACGAGCTGCCCTACTTCGAACTTTTTCGATGTCGTCCGTCAATCCTATCTGGTACGGATCCCATATCGCGCAGCAGTACTCCAGAAGAGGATGGACAAGCGTAGGATAGGCAGTCTCTTTAGTAGGCCTGTTGCATCTTCTAACAAGGGAACCTCCCCATCGCACCCCCCTCAGATTTAGTTATAAGTTGGCACAGTGGATAGGCCTTGAAAAACTGAACACAGATCAATCGAGAAAACAGGAAGAAGTTGTATGGAACTATGAAAAAATAAGCAAAATATACAAACCGAGTAGTCCATCTGTAAGATAAGCAATATCAAGGATAGATTGAACTCACGAGCGCCGTGGTCCCGTGGTTAGCGTGAGCAGCTGCAAAACGAGAGGTCCTAGATTCAAGTCCCCCGTCGAGCGAAGATTTTAATTTTTTATTTTCAGACAATTATCAAAGTTCAGGCACTCACACATAATCAACTTCGCTCTCCAAAATTCCAGGACATGTTCAGATTTGCTTGGACATAGGCAGGATTTGACGGTCTACACACGGAAAAATTTGAAACATATGTCTTGACAGAGCACAGGGGAAAGTGAGCGACTGCGAAACTGTTGGATTCATTTGTTGCAGTTTATGTGACAAACTCTTATGTTTTCATCACTTTTTTGGGAGTAATTATCACATCCACAAGAAAACCTAAATCGGGCAACGCAGAAGAATGTTTTTACTCATGCCAAGTGTACAAGTTAGGTGGGACGACAACATATTCCTGTCATGTAACGCACATGCCGTCACCAGTGTCGTATAGAATATATCAGACGTGTTTTCCTGTGGAGGAATCGGTTGACCTATGACCTTGCGATCAAATGTTTTCGGTTCCCATTGGAGAGGCACGTCCTTTCGTCTACTAATCGCACGGTTTTGCGGTGCGGTCGCAAAACACACACTTATCTTATTACAGTGAACAGAGACGTCAATGAACGAATGGACAGATCATAACTTTGCCAAAATAAAGAAAACCTTTTCGCTGGAGGGGAGTCTTGAACCAAGGACCTCTCGTTCCGCAGTTGCTCACGGGACCACGGCGCTCCTGAGCTGAGATTATCCTTGATGTTGCGTATCTTCGCACGGACTACTCAGTTTGTATATTTTGCTTATTTTTTCATAGTTCCACACAACTTCTTCCTGTTTTCTCGATTGATCTGTGTTCAGTTTTTCAAGGCCTATCCACTGTGCCAACTTGTAACTAAATCTGAGGGGGGTGCGATGGGGAGGTTCCCTTGTAAGTGTTTTATCAATAAAACGCAGTCCCTGGTTAGGTTATCCCACAACGTTATCTATGTGATCGTTCCAGTTTAAGTTGTTCGTAATTGTAATCTCTAATTATTTATTTGAATTGGCAGCTTTTAGATTTGTGTGATTTGTCGTGTAACCGAAATTTAACAGATTCCTTTTATTCCTTTTAGTACTCATGTGGATGGCCCCACGCTTTTCTTTATTTAGAGTCAACTGCCACATTTAGCACCATACACATATCTTGTGTAAGTCATTGTGCAATTGCTTGATCTTCTGATGACTTAACTAGACGGTAAACGACAGAATTATATGCAAACAATCTAAGAGGGCTGCTCAGATTGTCTCCTAAATCGTTTATATACTGTAGATTAGGAACAGAAGAAGGCCTGTAACACTTTCTGGCGAACGCCAGATATCACTTATGTTTTACTCGACGACTTTCCTTTAATTAACACTCCCTCTAACCTTTATGACAGGAAATCACGTATCCAGTCGCACAACTGCAACTATAACTCCATATGGTCCCGGCACGCAGTTGTATTAGAAGTCGCTAGGGAGGAACGGTGTCAAAAGCCTCCTAGAAATTTAGAAATATGGAATGAATTTGAGATACCTTGTCGATGGCCTTATTACTTCTTGTGAATAAAGACATAGCTGCATTTCAAAAGGTTGCTGCTTTCTGAATCCATGTTGACTGTTTGTCAATAGTTTTCCTCGATGTAACGTATACTACCACCTCTGAAAGTAGTTTGACTGTGGAGTTCTGGTTCGCCTCGTATCTACACTTATACTCCATAAGCCACGTTCAGATGCGATTACACCTATGCACCTCGCGCCTAGTCGCCAAGCTGCTGTATGTGCGTCACATCGTCATGCGTCTGTATTTTTTTTTTTTATATACGCAAGAAAATGTACGCTTGTAAGTGCACGCCCCTTTCTCGATATGTGGGGATGCGTGATTCCACAAGCTCCTAGAATGCAGCACGAATACTGTTCCAGTGTTCGAGATGCCTGCTTTACTAGCAGGAACTGTCTCTGCAGGTGGTATATTTTGAGATAAAGCCGAAATCGTAGAAAGAAGGCCAAGTACTGGGTTAATTAACACTTTTTGCGTAATGCAAGTATGAGCGGGGTGGAAGAGATTAGATGGCAATAACTGCACTCGTTATTTCTGAGTAATACTTTGTTCTGCTGGGACACTGATACTGACGAAAAATGCGAAATACAGAGATGGTATAACAGTAGTTAAAATGTTAGTTCTGACATCACGGAAGTTTTGCAGGCTCTGCTGAATTTTTTGGAAAACTACAATAAACTAGATTGATGACCACTTAATGTCTCTTTCTCTGGAAAATGAAACACTTATTTCATTCTTAACGTCGACAGTAAACAGTCCAACAACATGTGAAAACGTGTTCTATTTCTGAACGTGCAACAATGTAGAAGTATATGGAAAGGATGCACATATCCGTGTATATACACGTCAGTCATATATCATCGGCGTTAACAATGGGAGCAGCTATTTCAGTTGTAATCAATTTCATTCTTTTATTTGCTCTTGTCGACACAAATGTGTGCGAATCAAAGCGGCTCGTAAAACAACCAGGACGGCTTCGAAACATCAAGGGCCCCAGAATACTCCTCTTCTTCAACGTGTATTTATCGGAAGCACGAAGAACGCTTATTATAAGGGGCGATCAAAAAAGTTACAGTTTAAGGGTATTGCTGCATAGCGCGACTTCGATGCGAGTATATAAGCACCGACATGTGGACGAGTCATTGGTGTTGCATTCGTGTCTTTCCGAAGTTGCGTGCGGTAAATGCGTTAACATGAACTATGGCGACTTTATTATCAAATTCTGTTCTTGGTTGCCGCAGGAACTGCACCGATAGACATCCATCGGAGATAGTGTACGGTGCGGAAGCTGTGGAATCATCTGACAAGAAGTGCTGCCGCTTCATAATAACTCTCGGCAAATGTCGTAACCCAGACCACGATTTTTACAAACATGTGTGTGGCGCATACTACATGCATAAATCTTGTATCTATTTTGTCTACAATGGGTGTAACATTTCTTATTGGATAGTTGTCCGCCCCCGGTAGCTGAATGGTAGCCGGCACGGTAGCTCAGCGTGTTCGGCCAGAGAGCCGGTTGGCCTCTGTAATAAAAAAAACTGAGTGGAAGGATCAACCATCGAACTTGAACAG
Source organism: Schistocerca nitens (assembly GCF_023898315.1). NCBI lineage: Eukaryota > Metazoa > Arthropoda > Insecta > Orthoptera > Acrididae > Schistocerca > Schistocerca nitens. The sequence goes on from NC_064619.1 coordinate 433,539,141, forward strand.
GATGTCTTGCGACGTCCGCAACGACCAAACAAAACGATCAGTAACGAAAAAAAAAAAAATTAAAAAAAATGGTCAGCGTGACGGATTGTCAAGCACGAGTTTGACACCCGGCTGGGTGAGGGAATTTTCTCCGCCCAGGTAATGGGTATTGTGCTGTCCTTATCATCATCCTATCATCCTCATCGACTGCAGGTCGCCGAAGTGGCGTCAAATTGAAAGACCGGCACCCGCCGAACGGTCTGCCCGACGGTGGGTCCTAGCCATACCAGTAAATAAATAAAATATTGGATATTTAATTTATTCCTTCCATCTCACCACTTACGTACATACACTGAAGCACCAAAGAAACTGGTATAGGCATGCGTATTCAAATATAGAGATATATAAACAGGCAGAATACGGCGCTGCGGTCGGCAACGCCTATATAAGACAAAAAGTGCCTGGCACCGTTGTTAGATCGGTTACTGCTGCTACGATTGCAGGTTATAGAGATTTAAGTGAGTTTGAACGTGGTGTTATAGTCGGTGCATGAGCGATGGGACACGGCATCTCCGAGGTAGTGAAGAAGTGGGGATTTTCCTGTACAATCTTTTCACTAGTGTGCCGTGAATATCAGGAATCCGATAAAACATCAAATCTCCGACATCGTTTCGGCCGGAAAAAGATCCTGCAAGAATGGGACCAACGACGACTGAAGAGAATCGTTCAACGTGACAGAAGTGCACCCTTCCGCAAACTGCTGCAGATTTCAGTGCTGGGCCATCAACAAGTTTCAGCGTGCGAACCATTCAACGAAACATCATCGATATGCCCACTTGTGTACCCTTGATAACTGCACAACACAAAGCCTTACGCCAGCTACCGGACAGGACAGGAGTAGTACTCCCATGGTCGGCCGCGGTGGTCTAGCGGTTCTAGGCGCGCAGTCCGGAACCGCGCGACTGCTACGGTCGCAGGTTCGAATCCTGCCTCGGGCATGGATGTGTGTGATGTCCTTAGGTTAGTTAGGTTTAAGTAGTTCTAAGTTCTAGGGGACTGATGACCACAGTAGTTAAGTCCCATAGTGCTCAGAGCCATTTGAACCATTTTGAAGTACTCCCATGAAGACTTGCTACGTCCCTCTAGCCAACCAACACCCGAGTCTTCCTCTAACCAGAAAGGCTTGAAGAAGTCCACGAAAGGCAAACGGTCTTCTCCTTTGCCAACTCGAAGATCCCCTTTGATGGTGTCGCCAGTGATACCTTAGCCCGGCCAGCCTGTGTCGCTCGTGCGTACCACCAACCGTTTTTCAGCGCTGGACTCCACAGACCGACCGCACAAGCAAGTTGATGCTTCTGTGGACCCCATGGAGCAGGATCCTCCTGCTTCTGTGCCCTGTAGTAGCGGCTCATCACAGGCTGTAGCTCGGCAGCCGCTGAGGTGACACCCCTTCATCTCTTCCTCATCATGACTGTCCTCCAATGGAACGTTCGCGGCCTTAGGTCCCACAAAGAGGATTTATAGCTACTTTTAGCATTGCAGTGTCCCCTTGTACTCTGCCTTCAGGAATCGTAATTGCGCCCTCACAACCACTTTGAGCTCTTGCATTGCTTCCCGGTTCGTTGTGACCTTCCCTTTGAGGTCGGAATTTTGTCTCATGGGAGCGTCATGCTGTTCATACGGGATGACATTCATAGTCAGCCCATCTCGCTGACTACCCATCTTCAAGCTGTTGCAGTTCGCCTTTTCCTTCCCCACCTGACTTTTTCCCTCTATACCATTTATGTCCCTCCATCATTCGATGTCACTAGGGCAGACTTCCTTCAGCTTACTGGGCAGCTACCTCCCCCATTTTTGCTGCTTGGTGACTTAAATGCGCATTACCCCCTCTGGGGTTCTTCCAGGACCTGTCAGAGAGGTGACCTCTTTTCTGACCTTCTTACTCAACTTAACCTCTTCTGCCTTAACACTAGAGCACCCACTTTCCTTCCTGACTCCTCTAACACCTATTCCCACTTGGACCTCTCCTTCTGCACTGCCCAGCTTGCCCATCATCTTGAGCGGTCCCTTCTTTCTGTCACCTACTCGAGTGACCATTTCCCATGTGCTATCAGTTTGCTGACTCGTACCCCATCTGCATGCACACCCAAATGGCAGCTTACTAAGGCTGACTGGCAGCTTTACTGCTCCCTGGCGACCTTCAAAGAACAAGATGTCCCCAGTTGTGATGACCAGATGGAACATCTCACAAACGTTATCCTTACTGCTGCAAAACGTTCCATTCCTGGCACTTCCTCTTTACCACGTCGTGTCCCATTCCCTTGGTGGACTGAGGCATGCAGCGACGCAGTTTATGCACAGAGACGTGCTCTCCGCATTTTTAAGTGTCAGCTTACAATGGAAGACTGCACTCATTATAAACAGATGCTCGCAAAGCGTCGTCGCGTTCTTCGGTATAGCAAAAGAGCTAGTTGGATTTCATTCAGTAGATCCTTTAACAGTTCTACCCCTTCCTCTGCCATGTGTGCCAACCTCCGACGGCTCTCTGAGACCAATATCCATTCCCCCCCCCCCCCCCCCCCCCTCTGTTTCTGGCCTGACAGTAGCAGATGATGTCAGCGTGGACCCTATTGCTATCTCCAACACCTTGGGCCGCCATTTTGCAGACATTTCGAGCTCTTCCCACTATCACCCTGCCTTCCTCCATCGGAAACGAGTGGAGGATGCTCGGGCGATATCCTTCTCTTCTCCGAATTGTGAGTGCTACAATGCCGCCTTTGCTATGAGGGAGCTAGATAATGCTTTCAGTTCATTCCGATCCTCCGCCCCAGGGCCAGACACCGTCCACATTCAGATGTTGCAGCACCTTTCTCTTGTGGGCAAGCACTTTTCTGCTTAACACAAATAACCGCATCTGTGCAAAGAGTACATTTCCCGGACGTTGGCATGAAGCCACCGTCATACACATACATAAGCCCGGTAAGGACAAAAACCTTCCTTCTAGCTACCGCCCCATCTCTCACCAGCTGCATTTGCAAGGTGATCGAATGTCTGATTCATGCCCGGCCGGTATGATGGCTCGAGTCTCGCAATTTACTGACGAATGCACATTCCGCAGTTTTTTTTTTTTCACTTTGTCCATCCATGTCATGAATGGTTTTCTGCGGAAATCCCAGACTGTGGCCGCGTTTTTCGATTTGGAGAAAGCCTACGACACCTGCTGGAGAACTGGTACCCTCCATTCTCTTTACACGTGGGGCTTCCATGGCCACGTGCCCTGTTTCCTTCAGAAATTTTTAAAAGCCCTAGTTTCCAAGGTGCGTGTGGGTTCTGTCTTGTCGGACACCTTTATCCAGGAAAATGGTGTGCCTCAGGATTCTGTCCTGAGTGTTGTCCTCTTTGCTACCGCCATTAACCCTATAATGGCTTGTTTCCCGCCGGGCATCACCGGCTCCCTCTTTGTTGACGATTTTGCCATCTATTGCAGTTCTCCACAGACCTGTTTCACTGTGCGGCTTCTTCAGCGATGTCTTAATCGTCTTTACTCCTGGAGCATCGACAATGGCTTTCACTTTTCCACTGACAAAAACCGTCTCTATGAATTTCTGCGATGCAATTGGTTTCTTCCACCATCTTTACATATTGGACCTGTTGTTCTTCCGTTCATTGAAACTACGAAATTCCTGGGGTTCATGCTCGATAGGAAACTCTCTTGGTCCTCCCATGTGTCTTACCTGGCAGCCTGCTGTATGCAGTTCCTCAGTGTCCTACATGTCCTCAATGGTACTTCCTGGGGTTCTGAAAGAACCACCTTCCTCCATTTGTACCGGTCCCTTGTCCGTTCGAAACTTGACTATGAGTGCTTTGTTTATGTGTCTGCATGTCCATCCCTCTTACGCTGTCTCAACACTATCCACCATCGTGGCATCTGTTTGGCCACTGGTGCCTTTTATACTAGCCCGGTTGAGAGTCTGTATGCTAAAGTTGCTGAACTACCACTGTCCTTCTCCTTCTTCGATGATTCCTTTGATCCCAGCATGGGGCGAGTCCCTCTTCTCTGTTACCTCATGGAGTCCACTTTTGGCACTTGCTACAGTGGCCTAACTTCACTCTACATCACCTTCAGTTTCATGACCTTCACATGGAACTTCGCGATAGTACCTTTGTATACATTGATGGCTCTTGAACTGCCCGTGGGGTCAGGTGTGCCTTTGACATTGGCACCCCTATCTTTTGATATCGACTTGCGGCACTCTGCTCAGTATTTACAGCTGAGCTCTACTCCCTGTGTCAGGCCATGGAGCACATCCTGCGCACAGCCTTTTCAATTGTGTCCTCTGCTCAGATTCGCTCAGTGCCCTTCAAAATCTGTGCTCTGTACACCGCCCATCCCTTAGTGCAGCAGGTCCAGGAAAATTGTCACTTGCTCACTCTTGGTGGAGCCAATGTGATGTTTTTGTGGGTTCCTGGTTGTGTCGGTCTGCCGGGAAATGAGGCTGCTGCCGCCAAGGCTGCAGTCCTCGTACCTCAGCACGCTAGTTCCTATATTCCCTCTGATGACCTCTGTGTTGCTGTCTGTCAGGAGATGGCGTCCCTTTGGCATCGCCAATGGCCCTCCCTTCATGGGAATAAGCTCCGGCTTATTAAGCTTCTCCCAGTGGTTTGGTCGACCACCTCTCAGCCCTCCCACCGGGAGGAGGTCATTTCAACTAGCCTGCATAGTGGGCAATGCCTTTTTAGCCATCGTCATTTGGTAAGTGCCGCTTCCCCACCACTTTGTACACATAGTGCCCAACTTTTAACTGTCCACCACTTCCTGATGGAATGCCAATTTTTTAACCATTTACGATCCCACTTGGGTTCGCCGTCTGCGTTATTGGCTGCTTTAGCAAATGATGCATGGGCTGTCGACCGAATTTTACTTTTTATCCGCCAAAGCAATATGGCAAAGGCCATTTAATTTTTAGTTTTGGACCTCCGTTTCTGTATGATGTCTTTTTTAGCCCTTTCTCCGTGTTCCTGTTTTCAGCTGTCTTCTCTTATGTCAATTGGGACTGACATATAGTCGTTTTTTTAACTCCTCTCTGTCTTTGTGTTCTATAGTTTTGACTTGGGCGCGTATGAACCCAGTTGTTTTTTGCGCCCTAAAGCAAAACATAACCAAACCAAACTTAACATACCAACTAATACAGTATCCAAAAAAAATCTGCGAGTGGTTCAAAGCAAATGGATTATTACTGAATTTTGACAAAAATCAGTAGACACAGTTCAGTACGAGTACTTCTCATAGAACTTCAGAAGCTTTAAAAACAATGTTTCCAAAGAATGAAATACAAGAAATGTAGAAACTGTTAAATTTTTGCGACTGCAGATAGAGTACAACATTAACTGGAAAGCCTGGTGCCTAGAAGTAATGAAACACCTTAGTTCAACTATGTTTGCACTATAATGTAACTGGATAGATGGAAAAAAGTCTGCTGACCAAGCAACAGCAGGAGAACACACAGATAAAAAAGTATGTTATACTTACGCAAGCTTTCAAAGCCAGTGGTTCTTTCTTCTAGCAGAAGGGTTGAAGGGGAAGGAAGAGGGGCGAAGGAAAAGGACTGGAGAATTTTAGGAAAAGGGCTGTATTCCGGAAAAGTCACCCAGAGTAACATGTCAGGTGAGACTTACTAGACAGGATGAGAAGGAAATACCTTCTCTCCCTTTCATCCTGTCCAGTAAGTCTCCCCTGACCCATGGTTTTGGGTAACTTGTCCTTCACGACTCTTCCTTCCCCTTTAGCCCTTCTACCGGAAAAAGGAGCCACTGGCTCCAAAAGCTTGCATAAGTATAAATGTCTCTTTTTGTGTGTTCTCCTGGCACTGCTTGGTGAGTAGACAGTTTTTTTATATATCCAGTTACATTATATTGTCAAAAATTGATTATTTTCGTTTTTTTACGTTTGCTAAGTAAATGAAGAAACTAGTTTATTTTGCACATTTCCATTTAATTCATTAATGGATTGTGGAAGCACTTTCTGGGGAAACCATCTTGCAGATAGTGTATTTTCACACAGCAGAAATATGTTATTAAAATTAAATTTTGTGTTAATGCTACAACATCCTGCTAAGTTCATAACATTAGTACCAAAAATAATTTCTACAAAAAATTCACAGGGTTAATATTGATACAGAAATGAGTCAGATACATGGCTACACATGTATTCAGTGACCTGTCAGAGCGTAGTAAATATCATGTAGATAATGTGGTGGAGCTACAAACTGAAGTAAATAACTTTCTATTAGGCAGTTTCTTCTATTCCATTGAATAATACCGTCACATAAAATCTTAAATATAATGTTGTAGGTTATTTCATAAATATCACTGTAATAAAAATAAAACACACTAAATATAAAACCAGTTTTAATCACTTTATAAAATGTAAAAAAGTGAACTTGCCATGAATGACACATCTGATTACGTCCTGTCATTTCAGCCAAGTCATCGCATTGGAGTGGCTATTGGAGATCAGATACTGGATCTCAAGGCCATACGCCATCTCTTCACAGGACCTCATCTGAAGGACAAGCAACATGTCTTTGAGGAGGTATGACTATTATAAGTTTATCAAGCAATCAATTGTTTCTTACTGATGCTAGTTGTCCTTTGTATAAATATGCAGTTCTTAATACTTCAATTTTAAGGTGTTCATTACATAAAAGCTACCCGTACAATCTTCTGATCATGTGAATGTAATGGAACATTGTGAATGATTCCAGGAAAAATGAATCCCCCCCCTCAAACTCATCTCCCCCAACACTACCAAAAAAAAAAAAAAAAAAAACACCTTATCACAAAGTATGTGCCAAGACTACAATCAGCAGCTGTGCTCTTGCTGATAATGGGAATATTTTCCACAGCTCCAAGAAAAAACTTTCACCAGCTACCCAAGCACTGTAACATTCTTCCCAAGGTACTTGTTACATCTAACAATATCCATAATACTACAGTATCAATTGTTGGAGGATGCCAGCTTAAGCCACTATTTAAGAAACAGGATGTGTTTAGGTGCTGTTAAAGAAACAGGGTGCAATTACATCAGACTGTTCAAATAATTTTTCACAGGATGCAACATCATTTATACGGGGAGAAATTGCAATAGGCATTTCGAAGGGTTTCTAATGAACTGCCATTTCATCTGACCCGAGACCCAGAGTTAGTTCTCTTTTCTGATAGTTCAATTATTGTTGTCGAGCCAAATGAAGAAGCATTTTCACTCTGCATTCTGGATAGATCAGTGGATAGAGTACTTGCCAACAAAAGGTAAAGGTCCCAGGTTTGTAGTGCAATTGAGCACAGAATTTTAATCTGCCAGGAAGTTTCATATCTGCATACACTCTCCTGCAGAGTGAAAATTCATTCTGGAAACAAGCTCACAGGCTGTGGCTACGCTGTTTCTCCACAATTTCCTTTTTTCCAAGAATTTTAGTCCTGAAAGGTATGTAGGAGAACTACTCTGAAGTTTTGGAAGGTAGGAGTACAGATGAGAGGGTGGGTCATGAGTTGTGCTTGGATAGTGCAGCTGGCAGAGCACTTGCCTGTTCCAGGTGTGAGTCTTGGTTCAGCACATAGTTTTAATCTGCCACGAAGTTGCATTGATTATGAACTATCATTTACCAGTTGTCAACTACACTTGCTTACTCAGTCTAAATTTGATACTCACTGCATCTACAACAGTAAAATATTAGCTTTTATTCATTTACATCTAATGGTTTCATTCCAATGATTTTCATCTGATGTTCAAATGAATGTAACATATTTGTTGATATTCTGCTTATCTTTTTATATCCTTATATTGATATGAGGAAAATTTCATTAATTTGCTAAAATACATTGATAGAGAAAAAAATTGCAACACCAACAAATGATTAACACAATAGTATGAAATGTTGAGAATTCATTTGTCTAGATAACATATTTAAGTGATTGACATTGCAAGATCACAGGTTAATGCAAGCATTAGATAAGCCATTGCAAATGTGAAATGCTGGTACACTAACAACTGGTGTAACCATCGAAGTGTTGAATGCAAGCATGCAAAAATACACGCATTATGTTGTACATATGCCAGATGTGTTTGTAGGATGGAGTTCCATGCCTGCTGCACTTGGTCAGCCAGTGCAGGGATGGCTAATGCTGGATGTGGGTAATGCTAGAGTTGTTACCCAATGATTTCCCATATGTGCTCGATTGGAGACAGATCTGGTGATCAAGGAGGCCAAGGCAACATTTTGACGCTATGTGGAGGATTTTGGGTTGCAGCAGCGGTATCTGGGCAGCTGTTATCCTGCTGGAAAACACCCCCTGAAATGCTGTTCATAAATGGGAGCACAGCAGATAAAATCAGCAGATTGATATACAAATTTGCAGTCAGGGTGCATGGGATAACCATGAGAGTGCCCCTGCTGTCATACGAAATTGAATCTTAGACTATAACTCCAGGTGTGGTTCCAGTGTGTGTAGCATGCAGCCAGATAGGTTGCCTCCTCCTAAAAAACACAAGGCCATCACTGGCGAAGAGGCAGAGCCAGCTTTCATCAGAAAACACAACTGACCTCCACCCTGCGTTCCTATGAACCCTCACTTGACACCACTGAAGAAAGAGATGGCAGTGGTCTCGGGGTCAGTCTGTGAAGTGACTGATTTGTAACAGTTCCTTGTGTCACTGTGGTGCCAACTGCTGCTCAAATTGTGATGCGATATGATGTGCCAGGCTATACACTGAACATGATGGTTTTCCCTCTCAGGAGTGCCATGTGGCCATTTGGAGCCTAGTCTTCTAGCGACCGTATATTCTCATGAGCACCGCTGCCAGTGGTCATGTACAGTAGCTACATTCCTGCCAAGACTTTCTGCAGTATTGCAGAAGGAACATCAAGAGTCTCATAGCCCTATCACATGACCTCTTTCAGACTCTGTGAGGTGTTGATGACAGTGCCTTGTCACCTTAAAGGCATTCTTGAGTAATATCAATGCGGAATGTCCAATTTCAAAGGTAACTCATGACCATTATAGCTTGTATTTAAAGCAAACCTGATTTGCATCCTCATAGTGGCATTATTAGCATGAATCCAACTGGTGTCAAATTTTAAGACATCATCTTTCAGCTATAGAAACCTGTCTACCAACTTTTGTTTGTCACTGAACTCATTCTTGGTGTTGTGATTTTTTTTTTCCTGACCGTGTATGTGTCTCTATGTACATAAACTGAAGCGATGAGAGAAAAATTTGTACCAAGGCTGGGAATTGAATGGGTCTCCTGCATACTAAGCTACCTTGGTACAGCAGTTCGCACAACTACACACATTAACCTGGCATGCCTCCATTGTCAATCCAAATTCTTACTGCTGCCCCAGTCTACTTACAGTATATTCTATGAAACTAACTAAATTTGCAAATTCAGAATGCAGCTGATGGAGAAGTGGCTCCATTGCCCAAAAAAAAAAAAAAAAAAAAGAATTGATGAATTCAGCTAGTCATAATAATGTGATCTGTTGCTAACTGAGGAAGGAATAATAATTCCTCTGAGAATTTGATTAAATGTAGCAACTGTAGATTTAATCATATTAAGTATTTCCTTATTTGGGTAACTAATTAAATTTTTTTGTTTCAGCCTGTTCTCAACAGCTTTATGGGACTGTCACCAGCAGCATGGAAAGAAGCACGTGATACAATACAAACACTTTTATCCTCTGAAAATAGAGTTCTACAAGAAGATGCTGAATTGAGGAATAGGTAACTAGCTGGTTTTAATATACTTCATGCCTTCTTGTGTTCATAACTAAATTTAAATAATTTTTATTTCTTACATATAACATAATTTTTTGCATGTTTCCCATGATTGGAGATTCATTTCATATATAACATCTTTTTACCTATGCAAGATCTGAAGAGGTTGTTTTCCAGTCCGGTTTGTCTTCTTGTGGTTCTTTCCCAGACACTGGTTACTGATTACTTGGTTACATCATTTTCTACTGAGAGAGAGAGAGAGAGAGAGAGAGATCACAATCTCACAAACAACTAAATGTCCACACTCAAGGTAGCAGCAAGATATCCTCCTGATAGCAAACCCACCACATCTTTCCTAATCCTCCTAGCCAACTGCAACCTGACCCACAGTTATTTCACCTTCAAAGCCCAAATCTACAAACAAATCCATGATACTGCCATGAGTACTTGTGTGGCACCTTCCTGTGCCAACTTATTTATGGGCCGTTTGGGGGAATCCTTCCTTTCCAGTAAACACCTACAACCCCTTGTTTGGTTCAGATTTATTGACCACATTTTCATGATCTGGACTGATGCTCCTTCCTTCATAACCTTAACACCAATTCCTAAATATGCTTCACCTGGTCCTACTAAACTCGATGAGGCACCTTTTTAGAAGTTAATCTACCCTCTCAAATGGCTCCACAAATACATCCATTCATATGAAGTGTAGTAACCACCAACAGTAGCCCCACTTTGACAGCTGTCACCCGTTCCATGTCAAAAAGTCTCTTTCGTGCAGCCTCACAACCTGAAGACACCACATTTGCGGTGGAAGGCAGGAATTGTTGAAATATACCGATAAACTTACCGAGCCTTTATCATTCATAAACAGATCTTCTGTGCCATCTCCTCCAGCACTAGTAACTCTCTTAAACAGCCACTGATCAGCAGTCCTCTAATCACTCATTATCACCATGACTTTGAAAAGCTCAACCAAATCCTTCACCAAGGCTTTTGGCTACCTCTCATCATACCCTGGAATGAGGGCTATCCTACCCAAAATCCAACCCACATCACCCAAAGTAATGTTCAGTCACCCACCCAACCTACAGAATATTCTTGTCCATTCCTACTCCAATCCTTTCCCAGTTCTGCACTCCATGGGTCATCTCCTTGTGGCCGACCCAGGTGCAAGACCTGTCCTATACACCAACCCACCACATCATATTGCAGTCCAGTCACAGGCATCTCCTACCCAGTAAAAGACAGGGTCATGTGTGAAAGCAGCTGTGTTGTATAGTTGCTACACTGCAAGTAGTATACAGCCTTCTATGTGGGCATGACAAGTAACCAACTGTCCACATGCACATACACCAACTGCCAAATTGTGGCAAACTTGACCACCCAGTTGTGGTGAACACCACAACACTAATGTCTTCAACTGCTGCTTCACTACACAGGCCAGTTCCAGCAGAGGGTAAATGTGTCTCCAGCATATCCAGTGCTCTTACAATCCCCGTCCTAAGCCTCTGCTAACTCATTTCCCACTGCCTCACATTATCTTTCCATTCTCTCTTCTGTCCACACCCCTCCTCCCCAATCAGATCATCTACTGCCTTGTTCCACCCCTCTTCCTCCTCCTCCTCCCAATGTGCCCCCTCCTTCCCCCCCCCCCCCTCTCTCTCTCTCTCTCTCTCTCTCTCTCTCTCTCTCTCTCTGTCTCTCTGTCTCTCTGTCTCTCTGCCCCTTTTTCCCACCCCTCTCCCTTGCTTTCTTCCCTGCCTCTCTCCCTCTCACCATCACTGTCCTGTCCATTCCTCCTCCACCTTTCCCTATCTCCATCCCTTATTACTCTATCGTCTGAACTCCTTCCATCTTGTTCAGCTGCTGAACCATCTGGGAAAAGATATGCCTTGCATTACCGTGCTACCCCATCCTTGCCTCATGAATGTGCATGTGCTCTTGGGTGTGGGCATGTGTACTTCTACTTAAAAAAATGCAAGAGAATGTAAGCTAGTGTCAACTATTTCCTATTATTTGTTTCTTTGTGCTACACACCAATCCCCTATAGGTAAGTGGTTGCATTCCCCTTATTTTATGTAATTTACTGTCTAGAAATTTCCATTATTGTTATAGATTATAAATAAAACTATTTTTAATAGCTTTCATCATTCAGTAAAGAAAGATCTAACTTAAAGAATGGAAATTCCAGGTCAGGGATATCAACAATGTAGGAAAAGACAGATTGCTACTTACTGTAAAGAAGACATGTTAAGTTGTAGAGAGGCACAATGGAAGTGCGTTTTAATTGTGTCTATCTGAAACTTAATGTGTCTTCTTTATGGCAAGTAGCAGTGTGTCTTTTTCTACAAAGGTCTAACTCACCCATTTTGCACATCATAATGCTCATCTTGAAAGTGATCTATGGAAGAAGTGACTAACAAATGAATTAAATGAAGAGAATCTGAGGACCAGTCCGTAATATGCCTAGATTAATGCATTCATAGCTCATAACAGAGCTCCATTCCGGCGTCTCCCAGGGAATTTTTTTGAACTCACTGAAATGAATCACTAACGGAAATTTAAAATATTACACATGTATTAAATTGCAATAGAAATATAATTTGCTGCTGCACTGGCACCAATGAATTTGATAATGGGTGACATTGGTGTCCATAATAGGGGGTGGTGTGGGGGGTGGGGTGTGGACAAGAGGATCCACAACCAAACAATCCTTTAGTACTCTATGTACAGTAAAACTGTTGCTTTGTTCTACAGTGGGTTAAAAAAAGGTTATGTGAGTTGTGCATGACAAGTATTCACAGAAAGCAGCGAGTGTCAAACATGAGTTTACTAACTGTACTCAATGACAAATTTGGGCAATAGCCTCACCTTCAAACAGGATCTGTTGGAATATTAGATTTTATGTAGTTTTATATCATAAGTGGTTCTTCATGGTTACTCTTCCCTTTATCAGCTTTCGTTAGGAAAACAATTAATTATGTTATTATTTTGAACTGTAACTTTAGTGGCTTAGCTTGCTTTATACGGGCTTAGTATCAAAATTTGTTGCGGGGCCCTTTTACTCGACTGTGGCAGAGATCAAATGGAGGGTAAAGATTTATCTCAAAAGAAACAAAAACTGCTGTTTGGAATGAAATAAATATGTATTGGTTAAGTGTATGTTACATAGGTAAGTAATTATTTACAATTAATGCTCCTAGGGGCCTAGTTAGCCAAACAATTCAGATATATACTTTTCTCGCCATTTTTCAACAAACTTACTTATTAAAACATCCATAGCTGAAGATGATTATCGTTTTTCAAGATGTTCTGCCAGTATAGAGGCCACTGACAACTCTGAAAGCCATTCTTGGCTCATAGTAGTCCTAAGATAGTTTTAATTTCAAAAAACTTCTTTCAGCTGTTGCAGTTGTTACAGGATGGGTCAAAAATAGGAAACATGCTGTTATTACCTCCAGAAAACTGGATGTAAGGCTATTGAATTTAATCAGTAATAAATCTATGAGTTTATTAATGGAATGGATTTTCCGAATTTCAGTTTTTAAGCACATTTTCAAAGAAATTAATTGTTCATATACATCAAATGACATGTCTTTACTGTATTTAGCAGTCAGTTTTCCTGCTTTCTTTTTTGTTATTTCATTTGGAAATGATAATGGTTGTAACACTTAGAATATATTACTAAGCTCACTTAGGTGTTGAAATCTTTGTTTAGTCTGAGAAATTAATATATATAAGCAGCAATAGTACACAATGACTTTCAAGTAAGATTCTAGGTCTGAAATTCTCTCATCTTCTGATAAATCATCAAAATATCACTTTGTCATCTTCTGTCTTTTATTTTTGAAAACAGTTGTTACCCCCTACTCTTTTGCTAGGTCTCTGGTCTCATTTTGCTAAATGGAATGAATTTTTATTTCTTGTTTCGCTCAGTCTATTCAAAACATTACTTAGTAAAGTACTAGCTATCTTTAAATCATTATTTTCATACTGTAGAGCCATATAAACTGGATTAAGGATTTCAAATAATGAATTGAAAAAGGCGACAAGCACTATAAAATTGTAATTCTCTAAAATATTAATTATACTTTTACATTCATCATGCTCATCTGTTTTAGTGGAAATTAAATTTATCTGGTAAAAAGTTTTCATTATTAATGAATGTAATGATACAAAGTTACACAGCGTAGGATGCTACGTAACGTGACCTAAATTATAAACAAGAAGCATATTTTTCTGTGGAGATACTGAAGTTTTTAGTACTCACCATTGCAAAGTAAATCACTCACAGAATCTGACTGCTTAAAAAAATCAAGAAATTTTGGGCAGTTTCCATATAACTTCCTCCTTCTTCTATTTATTTCTTCTTTTCATTGCTCCACTGTGGTAATCTCTCTTTCACTTATTTCTTTCACAGTTAAACTTATTAATGAACAAATAACCACTAGATTTACAACATTTGAATGTCATGAAGCTAGTGCACAGATTGACGTAAAAGGATATAGATTGAAACTTCGTGGCAGATTAAAACTGTGTGCCCGACCGAGACTCGAACTCGGGACCTTTGCCTTTCGCGGGCAAGTGCTCTACCATCTGAGCTACCGAAGCACGACTCATGCCTGGTCCTCAAAGCTTTACTTCTGCCAGTATCTGTGAGGACCGGGCGTGAGTTGTGCTTCGGTAGCTCAGATGGTAGAGCACTTGCTCGCGAAAGGCAAAGGTCCCGAGTTCGAGTCTCGGTCGGGCACACAGTTTTAATCTGCCAGGAAGTTTCATATCAGCGCACACTCCGCTGCAGAGTGAAAATCTCATTCAGGGTATAGATTGTTCTCAATCAATTGAAAAGGAGAAATACCATAATCATTGTTGTCTGCTGACGAGCGCTGTGGCAAATCTGAGATGTCCATTGTTGCCAACATTTGGGCACCCTGTTAATTATGTGTTTAGGGTGTGACTAAAGACTTAAGCATTCATCTTGAGTGAGATTGTGGAAAACATTTTATGAATTTTTGCTGAAACGTCAGGGGACCCATATCATTGATGCGATGGTAGCTAAGCCCCTGCGTAACTTGTAAACTTTCATTTGGTGTGATTGAAACTGCATTTTTCTTGAAAATGAATAGATGTATTTTTTGTTATATACAACAGTGTATAAGCATTTTTAGAATTTGTTCTCTTGATTTTGACTTTTGAAGAAAAATAATCAAAGGCTCATTATGACTAGTTATTTCTGTCCAAGATAGACACGAAGCCCACGCCTACTACAGTAGTACAAGTTTATATGCCAACTAGCTCTGCAGATGACGAAGAAACTGATGAAATGTGATGAAATAAAAGAAATTATTCAGGTACTGATGGGAGACGAAAATTTAATAGTCATGGGTGACTGGAATTCGAGAGTAGGAAAAAGGGGAGAAGGAAACATAGTAGGTGAATATGGATTGGGGGAAAGAAATGAAAGAGGAAGCCTTCTGGTAGAATTTTGCACAGAGCCCAACTTCATCATAGCTAACACCTGGTTTCAGAATCATAAAAGAAGGCTGTACACATGGAAGAATCCTGGAGATACTCGAAGGTATCAGATAGATTTTACAATGGTAAGACAGAGATTTAGGGACCAGGTATTAAATTGTAAGACATTACCAGGGGCAGTTGTGGACTCTGACCACAATCTGTTGGTTATGAACTGTAGATTAAAACTGAAGAAACTGCAAAAAGGTGGGAATTTAAGGAGATGGGACCTGGATAAACTGACTAAACCAGAGGTTGTACAGAGTTTCAGGGAGAGCATAAGTAAACAATTGTCACAAATAGGGGAAAGAAATACAGAAGAAGAAGAATGGGTAGCTCTGAGGGATGAGGTAGTGAAGGCAGCAGAGGATCAAGTAGGTAAAAAGACAAGGGCTACTAGAAATCCTTGGATAACAGAAGAAATATTGAATTTAATTGCTGAAAGGAGAAAATATAAAAATGCGGTAAATGAAGAAGGCAAAAAGGAATACAAACGTCTAAAAAATGAGATCGACAGGAAGTGCAAAATGGCTAAGCAGGGATGGCTAGAGGACAAATGTAAGGATGTAGAGGCTTATCTAACTAGGGGTAAGATAGATACTGCCTACAGGAAAATTAGAGACCTTTGGAGAAAGGAGAACCACTTGTATGAATACCAAGAGCTCAGATGGAAACCCAGTTCTAAGCAAAGGAGGGAAAGCAGAAAGGTGGAAGGAGTATATAGAGGGTCTATACAAGGGCGATGTACTTGAGGACAATATTATGGAAATGGAAGAGGATGTAGATGAAGATGAAATGGGAGATATGATACTGCATGAAGAGTTTGACAGAGCACTGAAAGACCTGAGTCGAAACAAGGCCGCAGGAGTAGACAACATTCCATTAGAACTACTGACGGCCTTAGGAGAGTCAGTCCTGACAAAACTCTACCATCTGGTGAGCAAGCTCTATGAGACAGGCGAAATACCCTCAGACTTCAAGAAGAATATAATAATTCCAATCCCAAAGAAAGCAGATGTTGACAGATGTGAAAAATTACCGAACTGTCAGTTTAATAAGTCACGGCTGCAAAATACTAACGCAAATTCTTTACAGATGAATGGAAAAACAGGTAGAAGCCGACCTCGGGGAAGATCAGTTTGGATTCCGTAGAAATATTGGAACACGTGAGGCAATACTGACTCTACGACTTATCTTAGAAGAAAGATCAAGGAAAGGCAAACCTACATTTCTAGCATTTGTAGACTTAGAGAAAGCTTTTGACAATGTTGACTGGAATACTCTCTTTCAAATTCTAAAAGTGGCAGTGGTAAAATACAGGGACTGAAAGGCTATTTACAATTTGTACAGAAGCCAGATGGCAATTGTAAGAGTCGAGGGGAATGAAAGGGAAGCAGTGGTTGGGAAGGGAGTGAGACAGGGTTGTAGCCTCTCCCTGATGTTATTCAATCTGTATATTGAGCAAGCAGTAAAGGAAACAAAAGAAAAATTCGGAGTAGGTATTAAAATTCATGGAGAAGAAATAAAAACTTTGAGGTTTGCCGATGACATTGTAATTCTGTCAGAGACAGCAAAGGACTTGGAAGAGCAGTTGAATGGAATGGACAGTGTCTTGAGAGGAGGATATAAGATGAACATCAACAAAAGCAAAATGAGGATAATGGAATGTAGTCAAATTAAATCGGGCGATGCTGTGAGAGTTAGATTAGAAAATGAGACACTTAAAGTAGTGAAGGAGTTTGGCTATTTGGGGAGCAAAATAACTGATGATGGTCAAAGTAGAGAGGATATAAAATGTAGACTGGCAATGGCAAGGAAAGAACTTCTGAAGAAGAGAAATTTGTTAACATCAAATATAGATATAAGTGTCAGGAAGTCGTTTCTGAAAGTATTTGTATTGAGTGTAGCCATGTATGGAAGTGAAACATGGACAATAAATGGTCTAGACAAGAAGAGAATAGAAGCTTTCGAAATGTAGTGCTACTGAAGAATGCTGAAGTTTAGATGGGTAGGATCACATAACTAATGAGGAGGTATTGAATAGAACTGGGGAGCAGAGGAGTTTGTGGCACAACTTGACTAGAAGAAGGGATCAGTTGGTAGGACATGTTCTGAGGCATCAAGGGATCACCAATTTAGCATTGGAGGGCAGTGTGGAGGATAAGAGATGAATACACTAAACAGATCCAGAAGGATGTAGGTTGCAGTAAGTATTGGGAGATGAAGAAGCTTGCACAGGATAGAGTAGCATGGAGAGCTGCATCATACCAGTCTCAGGACTGAAGACCATAACAAGAACAACATTTTTGTATGTAACCAACAGTATTCTCATTTCTGATTTTTTTTCCTCCTTAAGAAATTTCATATTCAATATCAGTTTATCATTATTGGTATATGAATAAAAATATATTTTTAAAATATTTTACTGCTTTACTTCCTATCTTATTGATCATCTTGCCAGATGTAATGTGTCACTTTTCATCATAAAAAGATATTATTTTATATCATAAACTTAAAAAAGTGTCACATCCATAATCATTTTAATAATACAAAAATGTTTATTTTGAAGGTAATCAGGAAATCATGGTTGCTCTTGAAATATCAAGATAATCTACCTACAACAAATATTGAGTGGATAATCATCAGTTCTCTGGAATATAACTGTAGAGGCAATTTTAAAGTCACAACGCCCCCCTCCCACCCCCTGGAAAACTATCTGTGTATGGCCAATGTGATGGGATGGGTAGGGTTTTGTGTGTGTGTGTGTGTGTGTGTGTGTGTGTGAGAGAGAGAGAGAGAGAGAGAGAGAGAGAAAAACTAGGAGGATGGGTTGTATGGTTGAAGAGTTACGTTCCAGCACATAAAATTTTAGAAATCAAGCACTGACTGATGTGATGATCTGTACAGTTTCAAGTAATGCTTTCATAACCATGTTCAACCTATATAATTTATTTAACATGTGAGCAGGATGAACTTTTGGACCCAAAGTTCTTTGGACTTTGTTTTAAAGAACTATGTCAGTCATTTCAAAAAATAAACTTCATTATTTACTCGCATAATACATTTACAATGGCTTTATTAGTATTTAGATTTAGAATCAACAAAAGACCAGTAATAAGTATTTATTGTGTGTTGTTTTATATGGTATCTTTTTTCCTTTTTGCTTCACAAAAATAGCCCATGATTCTAAGTATTTTTTTAAAGTTATTTTACATGTTCACTGCTATGGTTTTTTTTGTTATACAGGATAACAGTAAATTCCTTTGCTGTCATACCACTGGTAGCTCGTGCAAAAATTTAACTATGTTTTACGAAGTGCTGGCTAATAGCCTTTCAACTTGCAAGTGTAGTAATTGTAACTAAACTGAATATATTAATTTTACATAAATATATTGAACTGTTTTATTATATTTAACTTTTATAATTAATTGTTTAACACATGAGGAATAAAATAAAATGGAAAAAAATGGAAGCAGTGAGATTTGAACCTGAGTTGACAAACTGCCAGCCAATGTATCTAACCAATGGGTTGTTGTGTTATGTGATCCGCTACCAAAAAATCCCTCTTACTATACTTTTTAATCTTTAGAGAGCTACGGCTCACTCAGGCGAAATATTCCAGGTACTTGAAAGGGGTATCAAGTTGCTCCCACTCACGTAGTTCTGTTTTGTCAATAGCTTCGGTCAGCAGAATCAGTGGCCTTTTGGAAATCAACAAACATCTTTTGAATTCAGTAATCTGTGTCAACTGATTGACTCCAGATTAAATATTTATCCAGAACATCATCTGCCCTTTCTAAAACCAGTTCGATATTTGCCTGAATTACTCTCCAGCATTATTTCTACTCTGTTTAGTATAATTTTGGAAAATATATTGTATGCAATGGTTGCAAAGAATTTCCTCTGTAGTTGTTAACATCTTGTTTATTGCCTTTCTTTGGCATGATATCCCCCAGGAGGACATCCAACAAGTGTATCGATGCCAAGCTGCATGAGCTGCTTGCATAAGGGCCAGAGGTGGACCAACACATTATTGATTTGTGCAGTTTGTAAAGCAGTTTCTTTTGAATAATCATCTATTTTTTTCTGAAATGTTAATAAATGTTTGTCTGTACGCGTATATCACATCTACTAATTTCTGTCCATTCAAATAATTTCTTTGTGGTGTGTTTCTTTTTGTCTTCAACTGTATTTTTAGAACTTCAAACAATGTTTAAAATGAAATAAAAATTAAAAGTCTCTTGACTGCTTTTATTAAAAGCTAGAACTAAAAAGTTTTGGAAATACACACATAAAAAAAAGTTTTGCATCACCCCAGTTCCCAGAACTCCTGAAGACAGAAGTTGACTGTGGATATTGTATCACAGACACAGTCCCTTTGACTGTTCAGATAAGTCGCTAAACCCACCCAAAGATGTAAACAACCATGCATAAGCAGTGCCTATTAGACGGAGGGGGTCCGACAGCCATTCAGTTCCAGTCATTCCACCAGGAAGGAGGTACACGGCTCGTATTGTCTGTAGTTCAACCATGCTTAGACGGTCAATACCGCGGTTCGATCATGTCTGAATTGTTACTTTGTGCCAGGAAGGGCTCTCAACAACGGAAGTGTCCAGGCATCTCGGAGTGAACCAAAGCGATGTTGTTCAGACATGGAGGAGATACAGAGAGACAGGAACTGTCAATAACATCCATCGCTCAGACCACCCAAGGGCTACTACTGCAGTTGATGACTGCTACCTATGGATTATGGCTCAGAGGAGCCCTGACAGCAAAGCCACCATGTTGAGTAATGCTTTTTGTGCAGCCACACATCATCATGCTCTGGCTTAAACTGTGCGCAATAGGCTGCATGATGTGCAACTTCCCTTCCGACGTCCTAGGCGAGTTCCATCTTTGCAACCACAGTACCATGCAGCGCAGTACAGATGGGCCCAACAACATGCGGTATGGGCCGCTCAGGATTGGCATCATGTTCTCTTCACCAATGAGTGTCGCAAATGCCTTCAACAAGACAATCATCGGAGACGTGTTTGGAGGCAACCCGAACAAGCTGAATGCCTTAGACACACTGTCCAGCGAGTGCAGCAAGGAGGAGGTTCCCTGCTTTTTTGGGGTGGCATTATATGGGACCGACATATGCCACTGGTGGTTGTGGAAGGTGCCGTAACAGCTGTATGATATGTGAATGCCATCCTCCGACCGATAGTGCAACTATATCAGCAGCATATTGGCGAGGCATTCGTCTTCATGGACAACAGTTCATGACCCCATCGTGCACATCTTGTGAATGACTTTCTCCACAATAACATCACTCGACTAGAGTGGCCAGCATGTTCCCCAGACATGCACCCTATTGAACATGAACATGCCTGGGATAGATCGAAAAGTGCTGTTTATGGATGACATGACCCACCAATCACTCTGAGGGACCTACGCTGAATTGCCGTTGAGGAGTGGGAAATCTGGACCAACAGTGCCTTGATGAACTTGTGGATAGTATGCTGCAATGAATACAGGCATGCATCAATAATGCAAGAGAACGTGCGACTGGGTATTAGAGGTACCGGTGTATACAGCAATCTGGACCACCACCTCTGAAGGTCTCGCTGTATGGCGGTACAACATGCAATGTGTGGTTTTCATGAGCAATAAAAAGGGTGGAAATGATGTTTCTGTTGATCTCTATTCCAATTTTCTGTACAGGTTCTGAAACTCTCGGAACCGAGGTGATGCAAAACTTTTTTTGATGTACATATTAAAAATTGCACATGAAATATAATTTGTTCGAGAAATGCTCAAAAATAATGTGAAAACATTTTAAAAATTAAAAGAAAATCCTGTATTTGGAAGGCAATTAAATTTTATTTTGCTCTTAGATTCCTATTACATAGCTGTATAAAAAACATGAAAGCTGACACTTTATTGAACAGTTTGACATATTGAGTTTTATAAAAATAGGATCACACATCTTTTCATTATTTCTAAGAGAACGCTGAGAATGACTGGACCATTGTTTTTAATGTGTGTTTGAATCCAAAATTTAAAAAGAAACTAGCATGATTTTATTCTTTGAATACTTACTGAAGCCATGGTTTGCATTGAAATTTTCATTTTTGGCTCCTCAAACTATTGTCCTTTTGATATACAGTATGTTATGTGTTCTTTTATAGGGAATATATGTCAAAAACTAGCGACTGTCTGCTAAGTATGGCATTTTGAATTTCCTTCCAGCTATAATAAACAATCTGCCTTTTTGTGAGGCGCAGTATAGTTAAGCCCACTACAACCAATGCCAGGCATTCCTGATTGGAGAAATCGAGAGACAGCATGGGGAGATAAATATTCTCTAACACAGCACAAGAAAAGACCTTCTGTTATAAATGAAGATCAAATGAACATTGCTGTTGCAAAACAGCCACCACAAAGAACATGTTATTGTTTGTATTATTTCCCAGGTTTACTGTAGAATGAAGGTTATAAAAAAGTCTCATATACACATACATAATATATTTAAAATTACTTGCAGTTTAGAATCTACTTTATTTTTTTTTAATTTGAAATATTTTTTTTTTTTTTTTTTTTTCAAAAAGTATAAGTAGATATAACCTGATAATTAGCAGTTGTTCTGTCAGAGCTCCTGACCATATTGTTCTGACTTATGGGAGTACATATGCCCATTCACTGCAGCTTGTGCCAATGCGTTTTCCACTGGAACACTTGCTTTTGCCTTTCTGAATCTACATCAGATTGGATGGAAATTTGAACTACGCCTTTCATTCCACCCACCCATCATTTTCTGTACCTCATATTAGAAGACACAGTACAATAACAGAAAAACTTAAAGAATTATCTTCAGGAATGTAGGGATTCTTATGAATTGAGTGTTCCAGATTCTTGGGATAACATATTAATAACAAACTAAACTGGTCAGTTCAGATCCTAGACCTGTGTACAAGACTGAATTTGGCAGCATTTCCTATTCATTTAATAGTATCTGTTTTTGATTTGGAGACAATCAAGTAGGCATACTTAGACTTTTTCCATTCATGACATGTGGCACAATATTCTGGTGAAACCAGTCACAAGCAACCAAAAAGTCCTTTATTGCACAGAAGATGGTAATCAGTAGAGTTCCCCCTAGGTGCCTTTACAGAATTTTATTCAAACAGCTAGGGATCCTCACCATGCCATACTGGTACATTGCTTCACTTATGTGCTTTGTCAACAAGAATCATACAATTTACAAAATAAGCAAGGCATATCACAATCCTGGTACGAGAAGTAAACATGATCTTCACAGAGATATAAAAAAATTCAGCATGTAGCGAAAGGAATAAATTACTCAAGCATAAAAGTATACAGTAAACTTCCAGTTAAAGTCCAATTAGTCATTGGGCATATGACAAAATTTAGAAAGAACAGCTAAAATTTATCTTTTGGATAGCTCTTTATGCAATACTTTGTGAACTGTATTTTATTTTAAGCCTTTACTATGTGCAGTTTCTATCTAGCACTTTGTATCACTAATTGACAGAAAGCATTTTATGTGAATTTATATGCAAGCCTTAAAATTTGTATGTGTGATGTTTACTGCTATTATCTGATTTATTGTCTGAAAACTTGGACCTCTGCTTACATATGATCTAGATTGTAAGCCTCATGACAATTTACATATGGTTATTACTGTAGTAATCTGACATATTCTATATCCTAGCACTACACTTGCATCAAAGGTTCATAGAACTAAAAAATGAATAAATAGGTAGATCAATAATAAACCTTACATGTCCATACATTTACTCTGTAATGGTATTTGTGGTTAATAACAGAAGAAAATTTAGGGTAAACACAGCAGTTCAGATTCACTATACTAGAAATAGAAATGATATCAACATAGACTATGTGTTCCTCTTTCATATTTGGAATGGCGTTCATTTTGTGGTAGAAGTGTCTATAACAGTTTACTATTAAATATCAGGCAGGAACTTGAAGATCCCAAACACTTGAAAATAAAGCAAAAGAGCACGCCTACCTCATTACCCAGTCATTCTAAAATTTATCAGAATAACTCAATCAAGAATGTAAATTCTGTGTAACAGTAATATTTGTATTAGATAGATCCTGACTTCGTCAATGTAGAGACAACTGATAATAGTCTGTGTGAAACTACAAATATATTTTTGTTTTAAATATCAGATAAAAATGGTAGCTGAGGTGTAGTCGCTGTTTTCAAAATAGTTGTTTTTCTTCTAACATACATAGGCAAAGTGATCTAGAAGTAATTGTCATAACTATCAGTTTGAGTAGATTAGCACTAGTGATAATTGCATGTTAGCATACTTTTCAGAAGTAAACAGTAGTCATTGCTTCTGCCTGTTCATGTATAACTTGGCTCATTCAACATTCTCCTCTATGATGAAATTCGCAGAACAATCTGTGAATGAATGAGTGAATCAGTCAGTAAAGATATACATAAACAAAACAGAAGCAGCTGTTATAAGCCTGCATGAACAATAAAGTATTACTACAGTGAGATTACATAACCTAAATTTTAACAAAAAGAATTACCAGGTAAGCTGGTGGTACTTCGGATGGAGGAGGGGGGGGGGGGTGGGGGGGTGGGGAGAGAGAGAGAGAGAGAGAGAGAGAGAGAGAGAGAGAGAGAGAGAGACCTGCAGTTTATTCAGTTATATACCTAGCTACTATTTACCTTCTATTGCTGGTACACTATTTAAGTACCCACACTGATATTTATCAAAAAGTAATAGTTACCTACACATGTAACAATAGAGATTGGTTTGCAAATAATATAATGATCAAATAATCAAACTGATTTATGAACATCTCAGATTTTTACATATGCACATTTTTGCATGCAAAAATTCACACCCAATTCCAAAAAAAGTCCCTCGGCATTGATTAATGTATTTGCTTTAATAACATATTTATTTACTCTTAACAAACTGTTAAATCTTTTCACAGAGCATTGGTGCCACAGTCAGATGCTGAAATGCATCTTCCAGCGATTATTGGAGATTATACTGATTTTTATTCATCGATAAATCATGCCACAAATGTGGGCATAATGTTCCGTGGGCGAGAGAATGCGTTACTACCAAACTGGTGAGAATAAACACTTTTTTTCTGCTTTAGACATTCATGACTGTACCCACATACGGAATTTCATTACATTTGTGAACTTTTGCAGGGTTATGAAACAGAGAATTTATGAAGTGTACAATTACAGTTTATTTGATATGGATGTACTATTTGTTAATAACAAAACACAATGAAACATTTTGTTCGGTGGGATGCTTAGAAGCCTAAATGCTTTTAATGCATTGTTTATATGATACTATAACATGGTTACTGATACTGTGATTTGTATCATCAACATAATCATCATAATTTGCAGTTGGAACCGCTTGGAACACCAGCCTCTCCATTTTTTGCTGTCCTCCAAACATGTTACCCCCTCCATTCTTCCCCAGCCTTCTCCTCTTGTCATCACACATTCCATCACTCCAACAATCCATTTTTCTCTTTTACTTTCTCTAGGTCTCTTGCCTGCTACAGTAATTTCATGAACCTGTTGGGGTGCACTGCAAACAGCCATTCTTTTAACATGTCCATACCATGTTTGGTCTCATGTATGGGCTTCTCTTTCACTATTCTCAATCTCTCATTCCTTACTGTGTCCATATTATTTAGTACTATCCTGCTCCTTTGGAACTTCGTCTTGCAACCCTGTATACTGCTTCCTTTGGAACTTCATCTTGCAACCCTGTATACTGCTCATCTGCCTTTTCTTCATTACCAGTGCCCCCAATGTGTATATGAGTAGTGGATTATACTCTAATCTACTTAAAGGATTATTATAAATTATTGTCAGATGTTCACCAATTGTGTGAGAAATAAAAAAAATGCATTCTTCCTTCAGTTTCTTCTTGTTAGGTTCTATAGCCATTATGAATTTTACAGAGAATAAGGCCAGATGCTCAACTTCAGTCTTTGCTCTTGAAATAAACTATTGCTTTATTTTTTACAACTTGCTAGTTTCAGCCATATGGTCATTATCTGGTTGAACATGTATTTTAGTATGCGTTATGTGTGTATTAAAACCAGGTGATCTTATCCAGATGTGTGAGTAATTTACAAACCAATATGAGTGCCACCGTAAGTATGGAGGAGCAAAGCATCTCTCATCATTTGTAACTGATGTACACGCAATCTGTAGCAGTGCGTATTGACATAATATTATGAATATTTTTAATCAGACAGAGAAAATCAAAAAGCTTTGGTACAAGTGCTAAGATTGTCCTTCCTTTCTGATTCTTCACATATTGAATCTGTAGTCCTACCTTGATGTAACATGTTCAGAGGTATTAGCAAAGCAGTTCATCTAAATCTGATTCTTACAGAGGTCATTAGAGATACTGTTAATGTACAGATTCAAAGCTTTTCTACTATGAACTATTGGAGTCCCTCATTACTCATGGCTTTATCTTCTGGCAAAATACTTATGAGCCCCACAAATGTTTCATTACATAAATTGGAACTGAGGACAATGTTATCTAAGAGAAAAGATGAACACTGTAAACCCAAAAGTTATAAATCATGCCATTGCCATTGCACTGTGGTAATAGATGTAACATATTCTACACTACAACACTTGGAATCTATAAACAAAAAAGAGATTTCCACCCCCATGACATTAGAAACAAAATGCAATTACAAATTATAAAACACAACACAAAACTGCACACAAGTGGTATAAAATGTGTAGGAATAAAAACACTTTCAGGAGAAATGTTAATATTGCTGATAGATATGGAAGGTAAGCACTAACCAGAAATTGTATCATAATTAGATAGTTTTCTTGGGCAATTGTCCTTTTAATAGCATTAAAAACATACAATCATGTCCCCGCAGACATCAAATCAGCTAAATGTCCACGCAAAATAAGTTACAAAATGAAACAAATTTTTCTCTTGTGTTACTGAATTTCTGGAAACAAAACAGTAATTTTCCAAAAATTAAGATTTTTTCCTATATGTTTTATAAGTTTTGTTCCTAATCATATAACTGTGATCTTGGTGTATGGTAAGCTTTCTTGGTAAAGCTGACATTGTGTAAGTAATATTTTCTTGTATAGTTTCACAATCACAGCAGTCAGAAATACTGTTTGTTGCATATGTTATATTTTACTTACATGACTTGTGTATGTTGCGGTAGCTTATTCGATATCAATTATACAGCATTTATAGATATGTACTGTAGAAGTCTGTATACCTTCTACTATGAGGCCGCGTAGTACACAATACTTCAATTGAAATGGACAAATCCTGCAAAGGATACGGTTTCCCATACCTCAGGTGTTCCTGTTCACTCTCACATTGACAAAACATGTTGCTTCATCTTTAAAATTCCTTCTTCACTGTTGCTGTTGTTGTTGTGGTCTTCAGTCCAAAGAATGGTTTGATGTAGCTCTCCATGGTACTGTATCCTATGCAAACCTCATCATCTCCAAATAACTACTGCAACCTACATCCTTCTGAACCTGCTTTCTGTATTCATCTCTTGGTCTCCAAAGATTTTTATTCCTCACACTTCGCTCCTATACTAAATAGATGATCCCATGATGTCTCAGAATGTGTCCTACCAACTAATCCCTTCTTTTGGACAAGTTGTGCTGCAAATTTTTTGGTCTCCCCAAATCTATTCAGTACCTTCTCATTAGTTACGCTATCTACTCATTTAATCTTCACATGATATCTAATCTTCAACATTCTTCTGTAGCACCACAGTTTGAAACCTGCTATTATCTTTTTGTCTATATTGTTTATTGTCCATGTTTCACTTCCATACATGGCTGCACTCCAGACAAATACCTTGAGAAAAGACTTCCTAACACTTAAATCTGTATTCTATTTTAACAAATTTCTCTTCTTCAGAAATGCTTTTATTGCCATTGCCAGCCTAAGTCTTGTATCCTCTCTACTTCATCCTCCAGCAGTTATTTTGCAACCCAAATAGCAAAATTCGTCTACTACTTTAGTGTCTCATTTCGTAATCTAATTCCCTAAGAATCACCTAATTTAATTTGGCTACATTCTATTATTCTTGTTTTGTGTTTGTTGATGTTTATCTGAAATCTTCCTTTCAAGACACTGTACAACTGCTCTTCCAAGTCCTTTGCTGTCTTTTTACAGAATTACAAAGTCATCAGCAAACCCCAAAGTGTTTATTCCTTCTCCATAAACTACTCAATTTCTTTTGTGCTTGTTCAATGTACAGATTGAATAACATTAGGGATCAGATACACCACTTTTTCACTCCCTTCTCAACCACTGCTTCCCTTTCACGCCCCTTGACTCTTATAGCTGCCACCTGGTTTCTGTACAAGTTGTAAATAGCCATTCACTCCATGTATTTTACCCCTGCTACCATCAGAATTTCAAATAGAGTATTCCAGCCATCATTGTTGAAAACTTTCTCCAAGTCTACAAAAGCTATAAGTGTAGGTTTGCGTTTCCTTATCCTATCTACTAAGATAAATCACAGCATGTTCCTACATTTCTCTGGAGTCTAAACTGATTGGCTTCTCCCATTTTTTCCATTCTTCTGAAAAGAACTCATGTTAGTAGTTTGCAACCATGACTTATTAAACTGACAGTTCAATAATTTTCGCATCAGTCAGCAACTATTTTCTTCGGAATTTGGGATTATTACATTCTTCTTGAATTCTGAGGGTATTTTGCCTGACTCTTGCATCTTTTACACCAGATGGAAGAGTTTTGTCATGGCTAGCTTTCCCAAGGTTATCGGTATTACTGACATAATATTGTCTACTCCTGGGACCTTGTTTCAACTTAGATCTTTCAGAGCTCTGTCAGATTCTTGCCACAGTATCATATTTCCCATGTCATCTTCATCTACATCCAGTTCCCTTTCTATAATATTGCCTTCAGATCCATCTTCCATGTACAGACCCTCTATATACTTCTTCCACCTTTCAGCTTTCCCTTGTTTGCTTAGGACTCGTTTTCCATCTGAGCTCTTGATATTCATACAGCTGCTTCTCTGTTACCCAAAGACCTCTTTAATTTTGCTGTTGGTGATACCTCCCTTTCCCCTAGTGCAGTGGTTCCCAACCTGAGTGTAATTACCCCAAGAGGAGTAAAAACAACAAAAGGACTCCATTCATTTTGGGTCACTAAACTAAATTGTTTTTGTAAAATTATTACTGTTGTCATTTTTTTTTGTAAGATTGATCACATAAGTTACCAATAATTACAGTTTTTCAAATACCAACATTAATGTGCAACATCTAAATCTACATCTACATTTATACTCCACAAGCCACCCAACGGTGCGTGGTGGAGGGAACTTTACGTGCCACTGTCATTACCTCCCTTTCCTGTTCCAGTCGCGTATGGTTTGCGGAAGAACAACTGCGGGAAAGTCTCTGTGCATGCTTGAATCTCTCTAATTTTACATTTGTGATCTCCTTGGGAGGTATAAGTAGGGGGAAGCAATATATTCGATACCTCATCCAGAAACGTGCCCTCTCGAAACCTGGATAGCAAGCTACACCGTGATGCAGAGCGCCTCTCTTGCAGAGTCTGCCACTTGAGTTTGCTAAACATCTCCGTAACGCTATCACGCTTACCAAATAACCCTGTGACGAAACACGCCACTCTTGTTTGGATCTTCTCTATCTCCTCTGTCAACCCGACCTGGTCCAGATCCCACACTGATGAGCAATACTCAAGTATAGGTCAAACGAATGATTTGTAAGCCACCTCCTTTGTTGATGAACTACATTTTCTAAGGACTCTCCCAATGAATCTCAACCTGGCACCTGCCTTACCAACAATTAATTTTATATGATCATTCCACTTCAAATCGTTCCGTACGCATAATACCAGATATTTTACAGAAGTAACAGCTACCAATGTTTGTTCCACTATCATATAATCATACAAATACAGATCCTTCTTTCTATGTATTCGCAATACATTACATTTGCCTATGTTAAGTGTCAGTTGCCACTCCCTGCACCAAGTGCCTATCCGCTGCAGATCTTGCTGCATTTTGCTGCAATTTTCTAATGCTGCAACTTCTCTGTATACTACAGCATCGTCCGCGAAAAGCCGCATGGAACTTCCAACGCTATCTACTAGGTCATTTATATATATTGTGAAAAGCAATGGTCCCATAAAACTCCCCTGTGGCACGCCAGAGGTTATTTTAACATCTGTAGACGTCTCTCCATTGAGAACAACATGCTGTGTTCTGTTTGCTAAAAACTCTTCAATCCAGCCACACAGCTGGTCTGATACTCCGTAGACTCTTACTTAGTTTATCAGGCGACAGTGCAGAACTGTATCGAACGCCTTCCGGAAGTCAAGGAAAAATGCCATCTACCTGGGAGCCCTTTATCTAATATTTTCTGGGTCTCATGAACAAATAAAGCGAGTTGGGTCTCACACGATCGCTGTTTCCAGAATTCGTGTTGATTACTACAGAGTAGATTCTGGGTTTCCAGAAATGACATGATACGCTAGCAAAAAACATGTTCTAAAATTCTACAACAGATCAATGTCAGAGATATGTCTATAGTTTTGCGCATCTGCTCGACGACCCTTCTTGAAGACTGGGGCTACCTGTGCTCTTTTCCAATCATTTGGAACCTTTAATTCCTCTAGAGATTTGCAGTACATGGCTGTTGGAAGGGGGGCAAGTTCTTTTGCGTACTCTGTGTAGAATCAAATTGGTATCCTGTTAGGGCCAGTGGACTTTCCTCTGTTGAGTGATTTCAGTTGCTTTTCTATTCCTTCGACACTTATTTCGATGTCAGCCATTTTTTCGTTTGTGCGAGGATTTAGAGAAGGAACTGCAGTGCGCTCTTCCTCTGTGAAACAGCTTTGGAAAAAGGTGTTTATTATTTTAGCTTTACGTGTGTCGTCCTCTGTTTCAATGCCATCATCATCCCAGAGTGTCTGGATATGCTGTTTCGAGCCACTTACTGATTTAATGTAAGACCAGAACTTCCCAGGATTTTCTGTCAAGTCCGTACATAGAATTTTACTTTCGAATTCACTGAACGCTTCACAAATAGCCCTCCCTACGCTAACTTTGACATTGTTTAGCTTCTGTTTGTCTGAGAGGTTTTGGCTGCTTTTAAACTTGCAGTGAAGCTCTCTTTGCTTTTGCAGTAGTTTACTAACTTTGTTGTTGAACCACGGTGGGTTTTTCCCATCCCTCACAGTTTTACTCAGCACATACCTGTCTAAAACGCATTTTACAATTGCCTCGAACTTTTTCCATAAACACTCAACATTGTCAGTGTCTGAACAGAAATTTTCATTTTGATCTGTTAGGTAGTCTGAAATCTGCCTTCTATTACTCTTGCTAAACAGATAAACCTTCCTCCTTTTTTTTATATTCCTATTTATTACCTTATTCAGGGATGCTGCAATGGCCTTATGATCACTGATTCCTTGTTCTGCACTTACAGAGTCAAAAAGTTTGGGTCTGTTTGTTATCAGTAGGTCCAAGATGTTATCTCCGAGAGTCGGTTCTCTGTTTAATTGCTCGAGGTAATTTTCGGATTGCACTCAGTATAATGTCGCTTGATGCTCTGTTCCTACCACCCGGCCTAAACATCTGAGTGTCCCAGTCTATATCTGGTAAATTTAAATCTCCACCTAAGACTATAACATGCTGAGAAAATTTATGTGAAATGTATTCCAGATTTTCTCTCAGTTGTTCTGCCACTAATGCTGCTGAGTCGGGAGGTCAGTAAAAGGAGCCAATTATTAACCTAACTCAGTTGTTGAGTGTAACCTCCACCCATAATAATTCACAGGAACTATCCACTTCTACTTCACTACAGGATAAACTACTACTAACTGTGACAAACATGCCACCACCGGTTGCATGCAAACTATCCTTTCTAAACGCCGTCTGTGCCTTTGTAAAAATTTCGGCGGAATTTATCTCTGGCTTCAGCCAGCTTTCCGTACCTATAACAATTTCAGCTTCAGTGCTTTCTATCAGCGCTTGAAGTTCCGTTACTTTACCAACACAGCTTCGACAGTTTACAATTACAATACTGATTGCTGCTTGGTCCCTGCATGTCCTGACTTTGCCCTGCACCCTTTGAGACTGTTGCTCTTTCTGTACTTGCCAGAGGCCATCTAACCTAAAAAACCACCCAGTCCACACCACACAACCCCTGCTACCCTTGTAGCCACCTGCTGTGTGTAGTGGACTCCTGACCTATCCAACGGAACCCGAAACCCCACCACCCTATGGTCCAAGTCGATGAATCTTTAGCCCACACGGTTGCAGAACCGTCTCATCCTCTGATCCAGACCCTCCACTTGGCTCTGTACCAAAGGTCCGCAGTCAGTCCTGTCGACGATGCTGCAGATGGTGAGCTCTGCTTTCATCCCGCTAGCGAGACTGGCAGTCTTCACCAAATCAGATAGCCGCCGGAAGCCAGAGAGGATTTCCTCTGATCCATAGCGACACACATCATTGGTGCCGACATGAGCGACCACCTGCAGATGGGTGCACCCTGTACCCTTCATGGCATCCGGAAGGACCCTTTTCCCATCTGGAATGACTCACCCCAGTATGCATACGGAGTGCACATTGGTTTTCTTCCCCTCTCTTGCTGCCATATAATGTGGTGAGTGGTACTGTTTGTGAAAGGGATGTATGAACGTCTTCTCCCTTGCATAGTCCATCCATACAAACATACTCTGTACCAGATGTCTATGAGAGTAAATTTGAGGCATATATATGCTCTACAAATAAAGGTTTGACCTATTATTAGAAAAATTCATTAATGGCAACATGATCAAATTTACCCCTTCAAGATGGAGCTTCACCATTAATGGAGCAACTATCATATATATATATCACCGAAATAACTTCATTATTCATTTTACAACAGATAAACGAACTGTTTTGCAGCACAACACAGCAGTAACTATGTAACTACACTGCTGTAGGATCTGCACTGTATTATTACTATTATTATTATAGCAATCTAGCAATCAACTGATCCATGAGCAGTAAATACGGTGTACACATTTTAACTTGGTGGATTTTAAATGAGGCTGCAGAGTGTGGGTGAAAGGAGTGGTGCAGAGAAAGCATGCTTTGTAACAAACTTCTGCCCTCGGTGTGGATAGTTAGTTTTCTTTTCTGAGAAAGAGTAATATTTGTCACTTGTGATGCATTTAGAATTTCTTCATCGTTCTATAAAAAAAGGTCATTAGAAATAAGTAGTACCAGTTATCTCACTGACCATTAGTTCATTGTCTAATAAAACATGTACAAAAACTAAATATTATTTATCTTTTGTCATTTTAAAAATAAGTCTTAGAAGAAAATTCTTTTTCATATAAAATTTAGGTAGGTTCAAATGTTGATGGTGGAGGAGAGGGTGGAGGAGGAGACTAGGAAATACCTGATTGCACATAGGGGTTATTGTTTCCGAAAGCTTGGGAACCACTGCCCTTGTGAAATATGCTGTTGCATTTGTGTAATTTCCATAATGTCTAGGTATGCTAGAGCCATTTGTTGGTTTCTGTGTGCTGTGTAGAAAGTTGTATTTGCTAAACTATTTCTCTGGTCACTGTCAGAAACCTATTAAGTTCCCCTTACAGAAGCATCCTGTAATTGTGAATTATGCATTTAGTCACCGTATGACAATGGAACTCATTTGTGAAACCCCATTCTGAAAAATCATTGGACTGTTGTACCTGCCTCCATATTTGAGGTCACTAATGAATGTCTGTGGGGGTGATGCTTGCTTGGAGACAGCTGGTTTGAATACTGTCTATGTAAGAAATTTGGACCACCAGTATCAGGCCAACAAGAGAAGATGGGATAAAGTTCAAGAAGTAAGGACATATGATACTGTTGATGGTGATTTTTGTAGTCTCAATAAAGATCACAAAACCATTTAATAAAACTTTATTCAATAAACTGAAATGCAGAACAAATTGTCCAAGATTCAAAGTGTAACTGATCCTGTGCATTTTCCAGAACTATAAACGGGAACTACACAACTTGAATTATAGTGGTGTGAACAACTTCTAGATGAGGCTGAAATCAATCACTTGGCCCAAAAGGTATTACAGTCCACCACAGTAGGATTTATCAGTGGTAATCGGATGTCACTTTACTGTGGTGCCAAGTGGCCCAGTTAGTCATGAACAAATAAACAATCTTTCCAAAGAAAATCCAAATATAACCAATGTTGTGCAGAGTCATTATCAATACTTCCATCCACCTTGAAGCTCTAACTAACATAAGGAGTGTTCGCAGATATCTTTTATCAGTGGCAAGACAAATCATTACATCCCTAATTAAATTTTTTGTATATGATAAGCCCCAAATGCACACAAATTTATACTTTCTTCTCAGTCCTTGGGTATCTGTGTTCCATCAAACATTGCTTTCTGAGTCTGATGTATGGTGTTGCAAAAATTTAATCGGGCCACAGCCACATGCGTTTTTGTAGAAAAATGTTGTGTCAATAAAGCATAAGTGACCAAAAGAGGTGATACTGAGTGTCCTGACAGTGGGGTCAATTTCTTCACAATGTAATATATAAAACTGGTGGTAGATACCAAAAGCATCCAAACAAATATCTGTTCTCTTGTGCACTGTTAAATGGCTGGAAAGCCAGAATGGCTGGCAGGGATTGCAGCTGCTGCTTGAGCCGAGCTGGTCGAATGTTTCACCAACTCCTAATATTGATTGAGCTGGTGTAGTCACAAGTCAGAAAAATTTGCTATCATGGTAGCTATGTTATGTAACTGAACTGGAACTCGTTTCATCGCCAGTTTGCAGTTCCCAGTTTAGATGACAAAAGTAATTTATTAATACTTTATTGAATACATTGAAACACAAACTAAATGATTCAAGGTTCATAAAAGTTACAGATCTTGTGAATTTTACAGGGCTACAAATGAAAATAACTGTAATCAACACAGCTTTAATTATTGTTGTGGGAACCACTCATAGTTATGGCTAAAATAAATCACTTGGCCAACACAGTATCACAATTTACCAAAGTAGAAGTTAATAGTGGTAGGCTGACATCACTGTATACAGATCCCAAGCAAGCCCAATTGTAATGAACAAATAACATGATCAATCCAAAGGATATCCACAGAGTTATAGTCAGTAGTTCAGTCAGCTGAGGACAGAACCACATTAGGTATTGCAGAAGCCAGAATGGACCTGCAGCCAATTGGCCTCAAATTGATGAGTTGACAGTTTCAAGTGGCTTGTCAGTCAGAAATACTATGCTGCTCACTGCTTGCAGTGAACCCGCCTTACTTAGGTATAATGTGGTGTATCAATAGTGTGTGTCATCAATCTATACATACCACTGACCCACTGGCAGCATGGGGATGTCAACCCTGGCAGTCCTCTGGTGCTATTTGAGAGCCGTATGCTGTATGCTAATACTGGTTTTTACCCTTCCCCCCCCCCCCCCCCCCCTTTCATCACCATTTTACACAAACCTGACAAAACATTATATTTACACATCTATTACATCCACCTACACTCAACAGATACACTTAAGACACAACTCTCGTAGACTGTACTGGAAAGGGCCATTGTGTGTTAAGGAAAAAACCGTATCCATTTGAGGCTGATGACCCCTCAGTGTCTCCAGCCTACAACCAAATATGAATCTGTCTTTAAAAACTTATTGATATGACTAAAATTTAGTGGGCAAGAGTCTAAACATGATTTACATCAGTACGAGCAGTGACCTATGCTCTTAAGATAACTTGTGACAAGTGCTCCTAGACAGAAAAGCAAGAAGAGAATACGAAGTGATGTGCCAATAGTTTATGTAAAACTTTAAAACATTTTAAACTATGGAAACTATATGTACTGAGCACAATGAATATGTCAAACTTCATGTGGGAAGTGGAAATGCAATAACTTTCTGTAGGGGAACCAGTGCCTGTTAGCAGAAGCTGTTAAGAAGTTAAAAGTGCTTCATCATGTACTCATTTTTACAGGATGATGGGTTACAGACTCATGGTAGTATGAATGTAAGAGTGCTATTCAGAAAGTAAGGTCCAGTCAGCTGCAAAATGGAAACCACAGAGAAAATAAAAAAAAAAATATTTTATTTGCAACAGTTAGCTACATCATCCAGCTATGTTTCTACATAGTTGCTGCTCTGGCTGAGACATTTCTCATAGCATTGTACCAAATTTCCAGTACCCTTGTCATAGAAGTTAGTTGCCTGTGCTTTCTGCCAATTTTGTACACTGATCTTTGTCTGTACCAGGATGTTGTCTTCATAGCCAGTGGTTCACGTGCACAGAGATGAAAATCAGAGGGAGCCAAGTCTGGACTGTATGGTGGGTGACCTAACATTTCCTATTGAAAATGCTGCAGGAGCATCGTCATTGCCCTTGGCAGTATGCGGCCAAGAATTGTCATGAGAAAGGAAATGTGAGTCGTATGAAAATAGGTAAAATTTTTCACAGGCACTCATATTTGGGGGGAGACACTATTTTCTAGGCATCGTGATGTGCTCACTGTGCACTTAGAACTGAAACGTGTGACGTGACACAATCAATGAGCGTACTAGAGACACTGTCCCATGCATCTGTGCAAGTACTCATTGGATTTTCACTGTGTTTTCCATTTCATAATCAATTGGACCTTACTTTCCGAATATCCCTTGTAATGACGATCTTGTATACAGATTTGTGAGATAAATGTGGTGTTTTATTCATGATAGTGATTATTCTTTTTGACCAAAAATAAAGACAATGGGTCTCTCAATAAAGCAAGACATTAAATAATTATTATGAAGCTTGTTCTATTTATGCATGTTTTGTTGTAGGAAACATTTGCCAGTTGGCTATCATGGCCGTGCCTCGTCAATTGTAGTATCAGGGACACCAATTCGTCGCCCAAATGGACAAACATGTCCTGTTGAAGGAGCAGCTCCAGTGTTTGGGCCCTGCCGGCTCATGGATTTCGAGCTAGAGATGGCTTTCTTTGTAGGAGGGCCTCCCACCAAACTTGGGGAGCCAATTCCAGTTAATGCAGCACAGGATCACATCTTCGGAATGGTACTCATGAATGATTGGAGTGGTATGTTGAACAGTTGTTCATTGTGTGAATTCATAATCTGCACAATATTTGAAAATCATGTTCTGTAGTGGACATTGAAACTTTCCATAATCTTACGATTTTTCTTACATATTGACAGCTCGAGACATTCAGAAATGGGAATATCAGCCCCTTGGGCCGTTCCTAGCAAAGAATTTAGGAACAACTATCAGTCCATGGGTTGTAACTCTACTGGCACTGGAGCCATTTAAAATTGATAATTTACCGCAGGATCCCAAACCTTTCCCGTATCTTCAGCACAATGATAAGTTTAGTTTTGATATTAAACTGGAAATATTCATTACTCGTAAGTTATACATTTGCTTGATTTATGTATATTGCAGTCTTATTATTAGGTTTACATTTGAAGTAATGCAAAATCTTTTTGCTTCAGCTGAAGGTGGTACTCCTCACAAAATAAGTCAGACAAACTACAAGGAAATGTACTGGACTGCAAAACAACAACTGGCACATCACACAATTACTGGCTGTAATGTTAACCCAGGCGACCTTATGGCATCTGGCACAATTAGTGGGACAGTAAGAATCTATAATCTCAATAGTAAAATCTACTCCAAAAATAGAATATACATTATGTGTGTGAATTTTATTTTGTTTTTCTGTTCTTTTTCAGTATTTTCTTTCTTATTAATTTATCAATTTTTCTCTCTCTCTCTCTCTCTCTCTCTCTCTCTCTCTCTCTCCATGAATGTTTTTTTTTTCTTTTTGTGTAGTTAAATCATAGCTTTCTCATTGTATATATATACAGCACTTTATGTGACAATACCAATTAAATATTTAAAGGTGACTAAATCGTTTTCTATTCTATTCCTTTGTACTAATCACTCTCACAGGTCTATTTCATGAACTGTTTAAGCTCTCTTATGAACAAAAAAATGCAAGGACCAGTGCTATATCTAAAAGCAATGGGAAGAATTTAGAACTTTGAAAGTAGACACATGAACACATACATGATAAGATGAAGTACATTGACATATTTAGAGATGGCTGATTGTCTCCTGGGTCCCATAGCCCAATTTCCTTGAGGTGGAGACCAAAACAGCCCACAGAGAACAGTAAGGAAAATAAGGACTGGAGGAGACCTTGCAATAGGAATAGCATTAGTGCTATAGAACAGGAAAGACTTCATTTTATAATGAAGGGTGTTGGTCTTTAGGAAATTGTAGTATTACTGTATTGTTATTATAATTATTATTATCATTGTCATCATCATCATCATCATTTTAATCATGTGTGTGTGTGTGTGTGTGTGTGTGTGTGTGTGTGAGGGGGGGGGGGGGGTGACACGGATGATTAAAAATACTACTACTACTACTACTACTGCTACTACACTACTGTTATTCCTAATGCAAGGTCTTCTCCAGTCCTTATTTTCCTTACTGTTCTCTGTGGGTTGTTTTTGTCTCCAGTGCATGGAAAGTGGGCTTTGAGAATGAGAGAACCAGCCATCCATAAATGTACTTTGCCTTGCCATGTTTGTATTCAGTGCAACTTATTTCAAAGTTGTAAGTTCTTCCCATTGTTTTTATACACAGCACCAGTCCATGCATAAGAGAGGTTTAACAGTTCCTAAAATGGGAGAGTGGCATGGAGGACACACACACACACACACACACACACACACACACACACAGTATGATCAAAAAGTAACGGGAATCTTTTAATTTTGTGGGTTGTGTATATCCAATTTTCAAATTTCTTTATCTTTGTGGTACACACGTTCCTGCTGTAGGTTTGCATTTTCAGCTGTTTTGAATATTTTGTTTGCTGATGAAGGATGGAAAAATTATACCTGTTTTCAAGTACTTGGCAAATTTTTTACTTTTGAAAAATATGGATCAAAGAATTTGCATTAAATTTTGGCTGGGAAAATGGAATGAAGTGCAGAACCCCACTTGAAATGTTAACTGTGGCTTTTTTCAAATTTACTATGAGTAAGGCAAGAGTTTACTTGTGGTGTAACCATTTCAAAGAGGATCAAGAGGATGTTGAAGAGGACAACTGCCCTGGACATCAATTACTGATGACAGTGTGGAAGACGTAAAGAAAATGGTTCTTGAAAATCAGTGAATCACCATCAGAGAGGTTGCTGATGTCAGCATATCCTTTGGTTCATGACAAGTATTTTTTTTTTTTTTTGATGTTTTAGGCATTAAATGTGTAGCAGCAGAGTTTTCTGAAATTGCTGAATTTTGATCAGAAATGACTTTGAGTAGATATTGCTCAGGAATTGCTGAATGAAATTTACAGCGATCCAGAACTTGTAAAGAAGGTTATAACAGGTGACAGAATATAGATATACAGGCATGACATTGAAACTGAGGACCAGTCATCCCAATGAAAACTGCCTGAAGCACCAAGACCCAAAAATATGAGAAGCTCTATCACAAGTGAAGGTTGTTCTCACTGTTTTCTTCAATTACAATGAGAGAGTGCATCATGACCTCCTGCTTTACGATTGTACAGTCATAAGGAATACTACCTGGAAGTTATTTGATGTTTGTTTGAAGCAGTTCAAAGACGATGACCAGAACTGTGACAGAACCACTCAAACTAATGCTCCCATTTACACCTCAATTCTTGTTCATGATTTTTTAGCAAAAAGCAAAACTGTTATGTTGCTTCAAAATAAGCGTGACATGGCCCCCTGTGACTTCTTCCTATTCCCAAGGCTGAAGAGAACCATTAAAGGACATTGTTTTGCCACCACTGATGAGATCAAGAAGCAGAACACCATAACAAAAAGTGATTTCCAGAGGTGCTTCTAAGATTGGAAAAAGTGCTAGCACAAGTGTATTACATCTGAGGGAGATTACTTCAAAGGGGACATAGGTGAAGTTGATGGTTGAAGTTGATGAATAAATAGAGATTCGTAAAGGAAAAAAAGTTCCCTCTACTTTTTGATAACACCTTGTACATAAAAAATCAGTCTATATTAAAAGACAGTCTGAAGTTAGATCACTATGACATCATGCTATTCAAAATATGTAAAATATGTCATTGTTATGAATGAACAATCACTATTTCTTGGCATGGAAGCCAGGACACCAAAGACTTCATCTGTGAGGGTTTAGAGAACAGCTTACATGGCATGTTTTGCAGCTGGACCTCAAGGAATATTGATGGTCACATAGCATGCAGCTATATTGACAGCTCCGCTATGTACACCACGGAGAGCGACACAGATGTTCATGTCACTTTCTCTGAAGCCATACAAATTACGTAACCCATTTCTGAGTTTTCTTTGTTCAGTTTCTCATTAGTCACATTTACTGCTCTCTCAAACTTCACATTCATGTTATTTGTGATTCCATGTGTCTTTTAGTTGGTGCATTTAACTTGGTTTGCACATCAACCACAGCTGACCCCTCATAGCACAGTTGTCTTTGACACTGTTTTTATTTAAAGAGTGGAATCAGATTGTAACTTCACTGACACCAATAACTAAAGTGAAATAGCATATCACACTATTTTTAACTATAGTCCTTCTGTGCACTGTTCGCAAGTGTAACAGGAAAGAGTGGAAATGCTAATGGTACCAGAGCTACACTCCACTACACACCACAAGGTTGTTTGCAAAGTGTGTCTCTTGTGATTGCCTGCTCTTAACCCCTTTTTTATTGTGTTATATTGTTTTAAGGACAAAGGAAAGCAATTGGAACATATTTTGAATAAAATAATGTTGGGTATTAGGCCATACCATTATAAAGTGCTAAAGTAAGAAGGTTATATACCTGGAAGAATCCTGGAGATACTAAAAGGTATCAGATTGATTTTATAATGGTAAGACAGAGATTTAGGAACCAGGTTTTAAATTGTAAGACATTTCCAGGGGCAGATGTGGATTCTGACCACAATCTATTGGTTATGAACTGCAGATTGAAACTGAAGAAACTGCAAAAAGGTGGGAATTTAAGGAGATGGGACCTGGATAAACTGACTAAACCAGAGGTTGTAGAGAGTTTCAGGGAGAGCATAAGGGAACTATTGACAGGTATGGGGGAAAGAAATACAGTAGAAGAAGAATGGGTAGCTCTGAGGGATGAAGTAGTGAAGGCAGCAGAGGATCAAGTAGGTAAAAAGACGAGGGCTAATAGAAATCCTTGGGTAACAGAAGAAATATTGAATTTAATTGATGAAAGGAGAAAATATAAAAATGCAGTAAATGAAGCAGGCAAAAAGGAATACAAACATCTCAAAAATAAGATCGACAGGAAGTGCAAAATGGCTAAGCAGGGATGGCTAGAGGACAAATGTAAGGATGTAGAGGCTTGTCTCACTAGGGGTAAGATAGATACTGCCTACAGGAAAATTAAAGAGACCTTTGGAGAGAAGAGAACCACTTGTATGAATACCAAGAACTCAGATGGCAACCCGGTTCTAAGCAAAGAAGGGAAGGCAGAAAGGTGGAAGGAGTATATAGAGGGTTTATACAAGGGCGATGTGCCTGAGGACAATATTATGGAAATGGAAGAGGATGTAGATGAAGACGAAATGGGAGATAAGATACTGCGTGAAGAGTTTGACAGAGTACTGAAAGACCTGAGTTGAAACAAGGCCCCGGGAGTAGACAACATTCCATTAGAACTACTGACAGCCTTGGGAGAGCCAGTCATGACAAAACTCTACCATCTGGTGAGCAAGATGTATGAGACAGGCGAAATACCCTCCGACTTCAAGAAGAATATAATAATTCCAATCCCAAAGAAAGCAGGTGTTGACAGATGTGAAAATTACCGAACTATCAGTTTAATAAGTCACAGCTGCAAAATACTAACGCGAATTCTTTACAGACGAATGGAAAAACTGGTAGAAGCGGACCTCGGGGAAGATCAGTTTGGATTCCGTAGAAATGTTGGAACACGTGAGGCAATACTAACCTTACGACTTATCTTAGAGGAAAGATTAAGAAAAGGCAAACCTACGTTTCTAGCATTTGTAGACTTAGAGAAAGCTTTTGACAATGTTAACTGGAATACTCTATTTCAAATTCTGAAGGTGGCAGGGGTAAAATACAGGGAGCGAAAGGCTATTTACAATTTGTACAGAAACCAGATGGCAGTTATAAGAGTCGAGGGGCATGAAAGGGAAGCAGTGGTTGGGAAAGGAGTGAGACAGGGTTGCAGCCTCTCCCCGATGTTATTCAATCTGTATATTGAGTAAGCAGTAAAGGAAACAAAAGAAAAATTCGGAGTAGGTATTAAAATTCATGGAGAAGAAGTAAAAACTTTGAGGTTCGCCGATGACATTGTAATTCTGTCAGAGACAGCAAAGGACTTGGAAGAGCAGTTGAACGGAATGGACAGTGTCTTGAAAGGAGGATATAAGATGAACATTAACAAAAGCAAAACGAGGATAATGGAATGTAGTCAAATTAAATCGGGTGATGCTGAGGGAATTAGATTAGGAAATGAGACACTTAAAGTAGTAAAGGAGTTTTGCTATTTAGGGAGTAAAATAATTGATGATGGTCGAAGTAGAGAGGATATAAAATGTAGACTGGCAATGGCAAGGAAAGAACTTCTGAAGAAGAGAAATTTGTTAACATCGAGTATAGATTTAAGTGTGAGGAAGTCGTTTCTGAAAGTATTTGTATGGAGTGTAGCCATGTATGGAAGTGAAACATGGACGATAACTAGTTTGGACAAGAAGAGAATAGAAGCTTTTGAAATGTGGTGCTACAGAAGAATGCTGAAGATAAGGTGGGTAGATCACGTAACTAATGAGGAGGTATTGAATAGGATTGGGGAGAAGAGAAGTTTGTGGCACAACTTGACTAGAAGAAGGGATCGGTTGGTAGGACATGTTTTGAGGCATCAAGGGATCACAAATTTAGCATTGGAGGGCAGCGTGGAGGGTAAAAATCGTAGAGGGAGACCAAGAGATGAATACACTAAGCAGATTCAGAAGGATGTAGGTTGCAGTAGGTACTGGGAGATGAAGAAGCTTGCACAGGATAGAGTAGCATGGAGAGCTGCATCAAACCAGTCTCAGGACTGAAGACAACAACAACAACAACAACAAAGTAACTAATAGTTGAGGTTTTGACCGACTTTGCAGTGGTTCTTTTCAGGCAGTAAACTGGTGAAAGTCATCCCTTATATACTGTTTATTTTGGTTATCAGATGGCTACCAAAGTCATGTGTCTGGGATGTATTGGACAATTTGAAGAGAGGCTGCTATGGAGGTAGATGGCTGTATGGTAGACTATTGCATGCTAATCACTTACTAGAGTAGCCTTCCAATCACCTTCCAGAGTAGCACAGGAAATAGTCTAACATACAGCCATCTGCTTCCATACAGCCACTCTTCAAATAGTCCAGTTACATCCCAGATATGTGATGCCGGTAGCTACTGGGTAATCGAAATAGAAGTATGTAGGGGAAGACATTCACCAGTATCCACCACTTAACCACACTGAGTAAGACCACTGCAAAGTCAGTAGAAACATTGGCAATTTGTTGATTTAGTATTTTATAATGGCATGGCCTAATATTCAAAATTTGTTTTATTCAGAATGATACTGACTGTGGAAGCCTATAAACTTATATAATGGGAACGCAGTTTTTAATGTAATACTATTCTGAATGCCTTGTCAGATGCATTGCTTCAGGCCCTTATCTTCCCTTACACTACCTTCAGTGTTAAGATTGCCAATGCATTTCTTTTGTTTCATTCCCCTTAGACTAGGAAGCAGCTGCAGAAACAGTATTTGGTAAGCCAAAAGGACAATTAAGATTATGACTTACCCACATTAAATACTTATCAAAAACGCATTATGAAGTGGGCATTAAATTTTATATTGCAAACAAGTAAGGTCTCTCTTCATTCACAGCTCTTTTCTTTTCCCTTTCTCTTTATGACAAGTTTCTGTCTCAAGTGTCCTTTTATTTATTTTGGCAGTGCTGTGAATTATAAAAAGACCTACACAAAAACATGTATTGGTGATAGTGTAAGTGTTCTTATTGTTTTATTAATAGAATAAATTTGTTCTCAGGTTGCCAATTCTTATGGATCATTGCTTGAACTTAGTTGGAAGGGTACCAATCCTGTGGAGTTGCCTGGTGGAACCTATCGAAAGTTTCTGGTGGACGGGGATGAAGTTACATTGAAAGGTAACTTTCACGAGTTTCCACCAGGTTTCCTTATTGATTTTATACTGTTTTGCGATGTGCCATATCCATTACACTTACGTTTCCATGACTCAAAACATTTCTTACATATAAAAACTAGGATTTTCTTATGATTTTTTGTCCCTTGCTCTGTGTTTTGCAGGACACTGTGAAGGTAAAGGATACAGAGTTGGATTTGGCTCTTGCACTGGAAAGCTCCTGCCAGCCTTGGATTTACAATAACTAAGATGTATAAAAATCTTTATAACTGAAGCTGTAAATACAGTTTTTTTTTTAACTTTTGATAAGATCCAGTTTCTTTTCATCTTGCACTTTATCTTTTCAAATACCTATCATGTCTAATGATCCTGCTCTTGTTACTGTCAATTACTGAATTTATACAGAATTTATGTGTATTTTACAGTTTACTCCACAATAAGATTTATTGCAATGTATTTAAAATTGTTCAAGAACTGAAAAAAAAACATAATTTATACTTACTTTTCGGATTGATGCTCTTGATGATTGCTGAGTGTCCTTCACTTGCTTAGATTTTTATTACGTTGGGTGCAAGATGTAATGCTGGTGATTTTTGAACAAATTTCAACAGCCAGATTTCTCAATTTATTCAGATTTTCTTGTTCACACAACACTATAAATACACCTTTCAACTCTGTTTGCTCAGCCAAAAATTCGTGCTTTGCTAGCCATACTAAAATTGTACTCACTGCCTCTCATTACACAACTGGG
Source organism: Schistocerca nitens (assembly GCF_023898315.1). Taxonomy (NCBI): domain Eukaryota; kingdom Metazoa; phylum Arthropoda; class Insecta; order Orthoptera; family Acrididae; genus Schistocerca; species Schistocerca nitens. The sequence goes on from NC_064619.1 coordinate 433,583,477, forward strand.
TTCAACAATATCTTGCACCAAAACCTTCAACATAAAGAAAGTCAAAGTCACATTCTTACGTATATAGAAAGTGCAATACAGAGATTTATTTGAGCAACTGTAATATAGGGTGATTTTTTCCCACTTTGTATAAACTCTAGCGATTGATTGATGAGAGGATACAGAACAAAAAAGGTCTAATGAACCTATGTCCACAAATGCATGGTTTCCATGCTAGAGACCATTTATTCAATCATGCATTGTTACAGAGACTGCAGTATAATACACTCTGTACTGTGCAGCCACAGTTACAGTATGTGTTGAAAATGGTTTCCATGAGCCACAATGCATGCATGTGTGCACCATAGTATGTTCTGTCTCACACATTAACATTGGCCAGGCTGCATCCAAACAGTGTCAAAGGTAGCATGAATATGCTGCTCCAGTGTCTCCACATTTGGAATGGGCTCTGCATACACAATACTTTTGAGATGGCTTCATAACTAGAAATCACATGGTTTGAGATCCGGTGAATGAGCAGGCCATGCAACTGGACCCCCTTGTCTGATCCATTGATAAGGGAAGACGTGATTGAGAAGTGTGTGGACATTTATGGGAAAGTGGGCTGGAGCTCCATCATGTAGCAGCCACATGACCCTTTGAATCATCAATGGCCGCTCGTTGCCATTTGCTACCCCAGCAAGAGAGGCAAAGTCACCTGCAAGAAACGCTGATTGTTTCAGCCTATTAGGTGATGTGCAAGGAAGACTGGTCCCAAAATATAGTCACAAATTATGCTGGGCCGCACGTTCTGGCTGCACCGATGCTGATGATTTGTTGTCACCATATCGTGGGGGTTCTGCATACTATCCCCTAAATGACTGCTATGAAAGTTGAAGATACCACTCCATATAAAGTCTGTGAATAGGATTGATGACACAAATACCAGAATTGTGGTTGCCTGGTGAAGAAACCAGTGACAAAACTACTCCTGATGTGGAAAGTCTGTCATTAGTAAGCCCTGCATACACTGTAGGTGACAAGTGTAGTAACAATGTTCAAGGAGAATGTTCCACATTTTCTCCAAGTCTGATGTCAGAACATTTTGGGTACATCATTCATGATTTCCTGCTTCCTGAAATGATCTTGTCTCAGACAAATGGCAAAACACTGTTGCAAACATTGAATGCTGTGGTTGTTGTCTGCAGGGAAAGACCTCCTGATACAACCTCCAGCCCGCCACCCATTGCCATTTGCCTTTCCATAAGTAAACATCATGTTGGCAAGCTCTCGATTCAAATACAGAACTGTTGTGTACAATGCTGTATCACATCCACTACAAGGAGACTCGCCAAGAGAAATGAAACAGACACAACATTACCATTTACTATGGCAGGAGAGAGTGCTAGGATTTCACATATAAGGAATAGTACCATCCTCTCGGAGGAAACCATGCTTACTGTGTCTGCGGCTGCATGTTGCAGTTTGTATTACACTGCAGTCTCCGTGCCAAAGTATGATTGAGTAAATGGTATCTAGCATGGAAACCATGCATTTCCAGACATAAGTTCATTAGACCTGTTTTGCTCCATATCCTCTCATTGATCAATTCGTAGAGTTAGTACTTGGTGGGAAAAAATCACCTCGTATAATACTCTATACAACATAAGGATGAATATATCTAAAAACAAAGATGATGTGACTTACCAAATGAAAGTGCTGGCAGGTTGACAGACACACAAACGAACACAAACATACACACAAAATTCAAGCTTTCGCAACAAACTGTTGCCTCATCAGGAAAGAGGGAAGGAGAGGGAAAGACGAAAGGATGTGGGTTTTAAGGGAGAAGGTAAGGAGTCATTCCAATCCCGGGAGCGGAAAGACTTACCTTAGGGGGAAAAAAGGATGGGTATACACTCGCACACACACACATATCCATCCACACATATACAGACACAAGCAGACATCTCACAATATGTCTGCTTGTGAGATGTCTGCTTGTGTCTGTATATGAGTGGATGGATATGTGTGTGTGTGCGCGAGTGTATACCCGTCCTTTTTTCCCCCTAAGGTAAGTCTTTCCGCTCCCGGGATTGGAATGACTCCTTACCTTCTCCCTTAAAACCCACATCCTTTCGTCTTTCCCTCTCCTTCCCTCTTTCCTGATGAGGCAACAGTTTGTTGCGAAAGCTTGAATTTTGTGTGTATGTTTGTGTTCGTTTGTGTGTCTGTCGACCTGCCAGCACTTTCATTTGGTAAGTCACATCATCTTTGTTTTTAGATATATTTTTCCTACGTGGAATGTTTCCCTCTATTATAACCATATCAACATAAGGATGAGATAGATAAAATAACTTAACATATTAACAACTCAGGGGGACTGAATGAAAGTGTGGCAGCATGTTGTCAGAAGTTTCCAGATGTGCACAGAAAGCTGGATGTCACATGGTGTGAGGCCAACATGAGTATAGTGCCAAATTGGGCTGGCCCTGCAACCTGAGGCAGTTGAAGGAATGAGAAAAGATAGTGTGTGTCAATAGTGATTTGTTACGGTGTACTGTGGTGCTGTTCTTCAAACCTGTCATGGAGACATCATCTGGATGACTTCACATGGGGAAGAATAATCAGGAAATTGGAAGGAGGATGAAGTGTGACAAGTGTAGTCCTGGAGTTTCTTACTGCTCTAATCATTGTTTCACATGTTTCCCCTCAATGTTACTGTGGCAATGTAACACCCTTGCCCATGTGCATCATTTCATGGGTGCATTCGGCCCTGACTTAATTTTTGTGGATGACAGTTCAAGAGTCTTTGGAATTAGAGGATACTTGGCAAATAAACTGGCCTGCCCATGTCCCCAGCTTAAAGCCCATCAAGCAAGTGTGACTTGCATTGGGGAGATGTATTGTAGCATTCCCACATGCACCAATGTCCTTCCAGCAGTTGTCAACCACACTTCTGGAGAAATGGCAAGCCATACCTCAAGAACTTCTTACCATCTTGTGGGAGCATGGGAGCACAATGCAGAGCATGCATTGCTGTTTGTGGTCAGTCTGTACATCTATTAAGAACTATGTCTCACCTTTTGTAATGGTCAACAGACCACAATAAATTGAGGTGGCCTCATTGTAATTATTGTCTTTGACTAATAGTGTCATTTCTGTTCATCTCATTGTGTATTCCTTTCAGTTGCCTTCTGTACTAAAGTGCAGCAATTTCTTTTCTATATATTGTTACTTGGCAGTGACACATCATATGGAAGTTACTTTCATCCTTAAGTTTTGTACATCAGTGTAAATTTTGTTTTTAAAGTTTTCATACATATTTCTTACAATAATCTGAAATTATAAAAATTGATTTTCTGGAATGAAATAACTCCTCTGAAATGTTTTTATTCTATACTCTAATTATAAAAGGTAAAAAAATTGCTAAAGCTGGTTTTTGGATGTGACAGGATCTCACACACAATCATTATTTATGTAATTATGACTCCAAAAATAAATCTCTAATGATTTGTTTTAATTTTCAGTGTGAGAATGTTAAATTTAACTTGTTCACACTGCACCATGACATAAAATGAAGAGACTGAACCCCTGTACCTTAAACATATTACAATAGAGCTCCAGAATTCCACACATAACGTGTTGTGGGTGAGATTTTTCTACCATCTAGATACTGAACAAACTCGGCTAACAATTTTTCATTAATATAAAACAATAACTTTTCTTGTATAATAATGTTTTACATATTGAAATGCTAAAAGTTTCTTGCTTTAAATGTTCGGGAATCCATGTTCATCTAATACATCGTCACTTCATAATTTACATTCTTTCTTCCGTTCATATGTTTTGTACATTCCTGGAATAATATAGTTTTGTATCAACATCAGTGCTGCATTTCCTTAATTACAGAGGTGACTGACAAAACCCAATAGTTGTAGTGTAACAGGGCATTTGATCAAGTACCTTGATAAGCAATGAATATTTGTACCATCTGAAGATGACGTGATAGTGTATATTTGCTAACTAGTGTATAAAAAAGGAGCAGTTACTGTGTGTGTTCGGATGGTGTGTGCACCATAACAACAAGGGCAATGGCGAGCAGGTTTGTGATGCACAGCTTTCATTTGCTGCACGAGGATATTTGTATGCTTTGGCACTCAGAATTGGTGGTGTCGTGGATGGCTTGGAGGAAGAGGGCCACCGACAATGTTTTGTACATTCCTGGAATAATATAGTTTTGTATCAACATCAGTGCTGCATTTCCTTAATTACAGAGGTGACTGACAAAACCCAATAGTTGTAGTGTAACAGGGCATTTGATCAAGTACCTTGATAAGCAATGAATATTTGTACCATCTGAAGATGACGTGATAGTGTATATTTGCTAACTAGTGTATAAAAAAGGAGCAGTTACTGTGTGTGTTCGGATGGTGTGTGCACCATAACAACAAGGGCAATGGCGAGCAGGTTTGTGATGCACAGCTTTCATTTGCTGCACGAGGATATTTGTATGCTTTGGCACTCAGAATTGGTGGTGTCGTGGATGGCTTGGAGGAAGAGGGCCACCGACAATGTCAATGGGGACTCCATACAAGTGAATCATTTTTATGTTAGAAAAAAAGACTCTAGAAATGGTACGTAAACACAGAATTAAATGTCTGATCAAAAACATCTTTACAAGAATGCTAATTAACAAAACTCGACACATTGCACACAAATTCTGTGAAAATAAAAGTTTTCCTCATTGCTCCAGTGGTACTGACCCATCAATCCCTTTACTTAATTTCCCATTACAGTTAACTTATTAGTCTGGCAGCACGTGTTTCTACATTACTTTCAGATAGTAATCAATATAGAAAGCAACATCATTTCTTCATTAATTATTCATTTAATTAATGATCATTAATTTATAACTGCATACACTTGCAATTATTATTAAGTTACCAGTCTAAATCATGTATTACAAATGTTCCTCATTCACAAAACCAACAAATCTACACACATCAAAAAGTTTTGCATCACCTCAGTTACAAGAGTTCCGGAACTTGTGCAGAAACTTGGAATAGAGATCAACATAAATACCATTTCCACCCTTTTTATTGCTCATGAAAACCACACATTGCATGTTATACATATTGTACCACAATACAGCTATACGTTCAGAGTTGGCGGTTCAGATTGCTGTACACACCGGTATCTCTAATACCCAGTAGCACGTCCTCTTGCAATGATGCATGCCTGTATTCATTGTGGCATATAATCCACAAGTTCATCAATGCACTGTTGGTCCAGATTGTCCCACTCCTCAATGGCGATTTGGTGTAGATCCCTCAGATGGTTGGTGGGTCACGTCATCCATAAACAGCCCTTTTCAATCTATCCCAGGCATGTTCGACAGGTAACGTGCGGAGAACATGCTGGCCATTCTAGTCAACATATGTTGTTGTCCTGAAGGAAGTCGTTCATGAGATGTGCACGACGGGGTTGCAAATTGTTGTCCATGAAGACAAATGCCTCGCCAATATGCTGCTGATATGGTTGCACTATCGGTCGGAGGATGGCATTCACATATCATACAGCCATTACGGCACCTTCCATGACCACCAGCAACATACATCAGCCCCACATAATGCCACCTCAAAACAGCAGGGAACTTCCACCTTGCTGCACTTGCTGGACACTGTGTCTAAGGTGTTCAGCCTGTCCAGGTTGCCTCCAAACATATCTGACGATTGTCTGGTTGAAGGCATATGCGACAGTCATTGGTGAAGAGAATATGATGCCAGTCCTGAGTGGTCCATTCGGCATGTTGTTGGGCCCATTTGTACCATGCTGCATGGTGTTGTGGTTGCAAAAATGGACCTTGCCATGGACGTTGGGAGTGTAGTTGTGTATCATGCAGCCTATTGCGCACAGTTTGAGTTGTAACACAAAGCCCTGTGGCTCCAGGAAAAGCATTATTCAACATGGTGGTGTTGCTGTCAGGGCTCCTCCAAGCTATAATCCATAGGTAGCAGTCATCAACTGCACTAGTAACCCTTGGGCGGCCTGAGTGAGGCATGTCATTGACAGTTCCTGTCTCTGTATCTCTCCTTGATGTCTGAACAACATCGCTTTTGTTCACTCCGAGATGCTTGGACAGTTCCGTTTTTGAGAGCCCTCCCTGGCACAAAGTAACATTGCAGACATGATCGAACTGTGATATTGACCATCTAGGCATGGTTGAACTACAGACAACATGAGCCGTGTACCTCCTTCCTGCTTGGAATGACTGGAACTGATCGGCTGTTGGACCCCCTCCGTCTAATAGAAGCTGCTCATGCATGGTTTTTTACATCTTTGAGCAGGTTTAGTGACATCTCTGAACAGTCAGAGGGACTGTGTGTGTGATACAATATCCACAGTCAACGTCTATATTCAGGAGTTCTGGGAACCAGGGTGATGCAAAACTTTTTTTGATATGTGTACATATGCCACATCATATTTCATGTTGCCAGTGACCAAACTTGCTGTCATTTGTGTAAGTTACTGGTGCTTCTCTGTAATTACTTTCCGCATGACTCAATGAGTATCATCCACTACATGTCATGCATTTGCATAACGGAGTGCAGGTTTGATCAGCTTGCAACCGACAACTGACAAATTTCATACGAGAAAAACAAAAACAATAGTCAAAAGTACAAGTAAGCCTCTCAAACTTGCATTCCACCACGCGGACAGATGCGTGAGATAAATACGGCTTTTAGGATGACAAGTTGTGATTAGGTGAACTGAAGAGATACTGCGTTACCTACCATCTGGTATTGGTATGTAGTATTTTAACCCACTGAGCCAGCTGCAGTGGCCGAGTGGTTCTAGGCGCTTCAGCCCAGAACCGCGCGACTGCTACAGTCGCAGGTTCGAATCCTGCCTCGGGCATGGATGTGTGTGATGTCCTTATGTTAGTTAGGTTTAAGTAATTCTAAGTGCTAGGGGACTGATGACCTTAGATGTTAAGTCCCATAGTGCTCAGGGCCATTTGAACCATATTTTTAACCCACTGATTTTTTCTGATTATTTAGCAGTATGTTTCGTACATTACTGAGACAACGCGTTTCATAATTTAACAACATTAAATTCCATGAATTCTTTGTTTTTTTACGTAATTTTTTCGGAGTTTTCGTTTTACATTATTTTACTCATATTGTAACTGAATTTCATGTCTACTTTCAGACTTGTTCCTTCAAGGTCCACCACACAATGGGGATTTTTAGCTGCACTGTAGTCTGATTTAAATTAGTTTGCATGAGACGTTTAAGGACCGTAGCTGCGACATCGTCGCGGCAAGCACTCTCCGCAGGTAGCCACAACAATGCTCCGCTCTGCGCGACGTTAGATGATATGTTGTCAAAATCTGTTATTAATTTTATTTTTTGTGAACCATACTTTACTTTCCGGTCCGAGAAACAGTTTCAGACATATTGAACCATGTACGGTAGAATATTGAACACAAAGACACACGTTTTTTGTGAATACCGTATTACTTCGAGTGACAACTAAGCTTCCGAGACTTCCGTATCACATTGTATTTGATACGTATAAGTTTCGGAAACCGCGTTTCTTACAGTTTGGTGGCAAGTATGAAGTTTAAAGTATCTACAAAAATTATATAAACAAAATCATGTGTGGTTTACATCTCTGTAATGTCTCTAAGCACGTCAAACAACTGGTCATCATTAGCCCTGTAGTTGCGCTCACGGAAGATGAGATGTTATTTTCAGTATGGGAGTGTGTTTTACCTCTGAACACTTTTCTGTCTTTCGCCTCTAGCCAGCCTTGCAATAGAAGTGTAGTGCATATTCTTTCCATTTTGAAATCATAACATGCAGTTCATATGTACTGTACACATTTTCTAAATTACAAAAATTACTCGGGAAAAATAAGGTTTTATCAAATGTGAAAAACTGTTCCAAGATCTAAAAGATCGAATTGTACCTAGGAGCAAATAATGTATTCAAATTCAGAAGTGTAGCAGTCGAGAAAATCTTGTTAGCACTTTGTTTAATATGCTATGCATTACATTATTACTCTATTGTACACCAATAATGAGTAAGTGAACTCGAATTAAGGTTTTATAAATAAATCAGCTACAAGTTACGAGGGACTTTTCATAAATAATGAACAGGTTGGTATTACTGTGGATTGTTTGGTGCAACAACAACGAAAATTACGTAAGATATAGTTGCTAGCCGGCCAGAGTGGCCGAGCGATTCTAGGCGCTTCAGTCTGGAACCGCGCAACCGCCACCGTCGCAGGTTCGAATCCTGCTTTGGGCATGGATGAGTGTGATGCCCTTATGCTAGTTAGGTTTAAGTAGTTCTAAGTTCTAGGGGACTGATGACCTACCGAGCGAGGTGGCGCAGTGGTTAGCACACTGGACTCGCATTCGGGAGGACGACGGTTCAATCCCGCGTCCGGCCATCCTGATTTAGGTTTTCCGTGATTTCCCTAAATCGCTCCAGGCAAATGCCGGGATGGTTCCTCTGAAAGGGCACGGCCGACTTCCTTCCCTAATCCGATGAGACCGATGACCTCGCTGTTTGGTCTCTTCCCCCAAAAACCAACCAACCAACCAACTGATGACCTCCGATGTTAAGTTCCATAGTGCTCAGAGCCATTTGAACCATTTGTGGTTGCGAGCTTGAGGAAGAAGCACATGCTTTTGTTTTTCCACTGTTTATTCCAACATAAAACTGGCGATAGGTAGAAACGGACCCGGTGAATGTCTCGGGTACTGTAACTGTTGAAGACCAGAGGTCGTACATCGAGATAGAAAGTTTACGCGGCAAAAACTCGGCATAAATCCACGGTGTGTCAAGTGAAGTTTGTGGTAAGTTTACAGTGGAGCGTAGTACAGTTTCATGTTGGGTTAATCGTTTTCGTGATGGTCGTATTAGCATAGACGATAATGCAATCCCCGTAAGGCCAAAAACGTCTACAGATGAATGAAGTGTGAAACTTGTGGCAGGTGCTTTTGAAGTAGATCGCAGTGTGACTCTATGAAGCCACGAGAATTGGCCCAACATCAGTATTCCATATTCTGACAAATGATTTGAAGAATTTCTGCGAGCTGGGTTCCTCAGTGTTTGACTGCTGAAAGAATCAGAAACGCGTGGAAATTGCAACCTCTCTCAAACAACGATTCGACCTTGAAGGCCAAGGATCATCGTGTCTGTCGCTATTGACGAAACGTGGATTAGAGACTTTGAAACGGAGTTGGAATCACAGTCCAATGAGTGGAGAGCTTCAGACTCACCATGTCCAAAATAATTTTGACGCGCTCAATCAAAGCTCAAGCAGACGATAATTTTTGTTTATGATCACCAAGGAATCACCATAACGCCTCTTTTGCAGCGTCTGTCAACTGAGGAGCATTTATAGGCCACTTTCGCACTTAATAAACGATCATTTCGGAGAAACATCATCAACACAACTCGCAAGATTGCAATAGCCGACAAGTGCGACAATTATCGCACAACCAGCTTAACAGCCCATGCATCCACGTCGCTGAGAATAATAATATATAGAAGAATGGAAAAGAAAATTGGGGATCTGTTGAATGACGATCAGTTTGGCTTTAGGAAAGGTAAAGGAATGAGAGAGGCATTTGTGACGTTTCTGTTGATAATGGAATTAAGACTGAAGAAAAATCAAGACACAGGCACGTTCATAGGATTTGTCGCCCTGGAAAAGCGTACGACATGTAGAATGATGGAAGATGTTCGAAATCCTGAGAAAAACGGGGGTAAGCTATAGGGAGCGACAGGTAATATGCAATATGTACAAGAACGAAGAAGGAACAAAAGAGTGGAAGTCCACAGATCAAATAGGGTGTAGGACAGGGATGAATTCTTTTACCCCTGCTGTTTGATCTATACATCGAAGAAGCAATGACGGGAATTACAGAAAGGTTCAAGAGCAGAATTAAAATTCAAAGTGAAAGGATATCGATATTACGATTCGCTGATGACACTGCTATCTCCAGTGAAAGTCAAGAAGAATTGCAGGACATGTCGAACGTAAAGAACGGTCTAACAACTATAAAATATGGATTGAGAGTAAATCAAAGAAAGACGAGACTAATGAGAAGTAGCAGAAATGAGAAGAGCGAGAAACTTAACATCGTAATTGGTAATCACAAAATAGGTGAAGCTAAGGAATTCTGCTACCTAGGCAGCAAAATACCCAGTGGCGGACAGACCAGGAGGACTTGAAAAGCAGACTAGCACTGCAAAGAGGGCATTCCTGGTCAAGAGAAGTCTACTAGTACCAAACATAAGTCTTACTTTGAGGAAGAAATTTCTGAGAATGTACGTTTGGAGAACAGCTTTGTATGGTAGTGAAACATGGAGTGTGGGAAAACCGGAACAGCAGAGAATAGAAGCATTTGAGATGTGGTGCTACAGAAGAATGTCGAAAATTAGGTGGACGGATAAGGTAAGGAATGAGGACGTGTTCCGCAAAATCGGCGAGGAGACGAATATATGGAACACACTGGCAAGAAGAAGGCACAGGATAATAGAACATCTGTTAAGATATCACGTTATGAGTTTGAGACGAGCAATATTCATGCATCGGTCGTACATTATCTTTTGCGGGTGGACTACGCTTCCTGAGCTTTCTTCCAGTGAATGTCTGGCATCCGACTTCCCTGCGAATAGTTTTATGTGGAAGTACCACAGTTTTCCTGTCGCACACTTTCAGATATTCAATGGGCGTTGTGACGGTTTTATTAAAAGTTATTGCACTGAGTCAAGTCGCGGTAGACAGCTGTGGCTGCGGCGACAGAAGGACGCGTGGGAATGCACGTCGACAGAACCAAGCGCTGATCGTAATGTAAGCAGCAGCCTAGGCCTCCGAACAGCTATCGACCTAAATATAATCATGTTTAACAATATAAAAACCCAAAAACTCAGGGAAAGATAAGTATTCGTAAAAATAAGCGGCTGTGTAATATAAATACAATTTATCGACAATAAGTGGAGTTTCCCGTTGTTTCATCATGATTTTTTTAGGTTTAAGTTGGTTATGATGCTCTCTCTTGGAGTACAAATTTTAAAGACTCAGTTGTTAAGATCAAGACATTTAAAGCAGCCACAACTTGGTGAACAGACACTGACCATTAGCCGCTGGATGCCAGAACAGACGCTAATGGGTTTAGGCCTAAGTTAGGAAGAAGGTGTACGAACAAGACGATCGTAAAATGCCGGTCATTTGCAGATGACCTGGTAATAGTAACAATAGACAAGAAGCACTGAAATATTTACATGAAGTCTCTGCGAAAACAGGTCTCCACATATCGAATGAGAAGATGCAATACATGGAAAGAAAAAAACAAATACGGACAGGCTAACAGAGTGGAAAAATTCAAATATCTTGCGGATTAAACAAGGCATCCAACATACAAAGAACAGAAAAACTTCAGAAAGCATACAAACTGACATGTACGCACTACAGTAAAGCAAATACAGGGTGTCCGATAAGTCTTTCCCTGATTACATAAATTGATAACCGAGGCTAGAAGTAAGACACAAATATGAAACTTGTGCCGAATTGTTTACAACTGTCGAAGTTTTTTTCTGTTTTAGGTTCGCAGTACGTAAGTAGTAGATGAGGTGCAGTGCCCAAGAAGCCATGTTAACGAATTAGGAGAAGGCACAGTGTGTCCTGTGGTACCAAGAGACAGGATCACCAATCACAGTGCAGAGACACTTCCAGACAACATTTAGAAGGAATCCACCTGATGTCAAGAGCATTAAAGCCTGGTATGAGAGGTTCAAGAACGCAGGATCGGTTGCTGACCTTCCGAGGTCTGGTCGACCAAGAACCTCAGCAGACAGGGTGGAAGCTGTAAGGCAGTCTTTTGTGCGAAGTCTGAAGAAATCGGTGCGCAGGGCCTCACGTGAGTTACAGATACCAAAAAGCTCTCTCCATGACATTTTACACAAACGTTTATTGTTTCGTGCATACAAAGTGCAAATCGTTCAGGCCTTGTTGCCCAATGACAGTACACGTCGATTTGGCTTTGCGGTCGAAATGCTATCACCTATTGAGGACGATGATGGTTATCTCAGGCGAATTGCCTTTTCCGACGAAGCGACCTTTTTTGACAGTGGAGTAATGAATCGCCATAATGTGCGCATTTTGGGTTCACAACCCCCTGGCGAGGTCATGGAGTGCACCAGAGGCAGTCTATTGCACGATCGAATTATCGGGCCATTCTTCTTCGCTACGGCTACCATCACATCTGCAGTGTATCTGGATATGTTGCAACTGTATGCTGTTCCTCAGCTGCTTCAGTATCACCCCGATGTCTTGTTTCAGCAAGACGGTGCACCGACTCATTGGGGTTTGGACGTCCGTGCCTATCTCGATATGACCTTTCCTGGGCGATGGATTGGTCGTGATGGGCCAGCGGTTTGGCCTCCACGCTCTCCTGACATAACCCCATTAGACTTCTTTTTATGGGTTATGTAAAGGACGAGGTCTACCGAACACGTGTACCAGATCTTGAAACCCTGCGGCAACGGATAACCACAGTCGTTCAATTGATCCCTCCAGTGATGTTGGCTAATGTGTGGACGGAAATTGAATATCGCCTAGATGTGCTACGTGCTACCAAGGGTGCTCATGTGGAAGTTTACTGATGTGTGAAAAAAACTGATAGTTTTTAAACAAGTAGACACCAGTTTCATATTTGTATCTTACTTCTAGCCTGAGTTATAAATTTATGTAATCAGGGAAAGACTTTTCGGACACCCTGTATTTCAAGAAAGGCTACACTCAGGGACTACAGTGCAGTTGTACTACCACAAGTACTCTACGCATCAGAAACGACCACAGTCGGAGCATTAGGAATCACAGAGACAGAAACAATAGGACGTAAAGTTTGTATCAGTACACAGAGATGGTGTATGGATAAAGAGACCAACCAAAGAATTATATGAACACACACAGAGACTCACATCTATGACCAGAAAACGTCGAGCAACATTCTGTGGACACATACATAAAATGAACAACAACAGACGCACAAACAGGATTTTCGATGTAGTAAACAGTTCAACAAAAGCTCTGAAATTATGTTTAAAGTTTGTTGACAGTCGTTACGGCCTCTCATAATCATAGTCTGGGAATTTTGGGCTCCGTTTTAAGCAAAAGCTTGTTTTTCACGAATATGACGTTTTCGACGTCACATCACCTGAAATATGTGTCGTACAATGATATAAAAAAATGTTTCAAATGGCTCTGAGCACAATGGGTCTTAACATCTGAGGTCATCAGTCCCCTGGACTTAGAACTGCTTAAACCTAACTGACCTAAGGACATCACACACATCCATGCCCGAGGCTGCGACCGTAGCTGCCGCGCGCTTCCGGACTGAATCGCCTAGAACCGTTCGACTGCAGCGGCCGGCACATGGATATAAATTTGCAGGTACATTCACTAGTATATCTGGGTACTGTCTGCAAAATGTTTTGGGAATAGACTTCGTAGTAAAGAAGTAATAAACTAAGACATCATTTCTCATGCTGACGCTTCATTGCGCGAACAGCGAAAATGTAGCAAGGAGTAAACTTTTTTCCTTTCATTATTTTGCGGATGGTGTCAGCGATAAAGAGTTTCGTAAAGATTAGAAATTATACGCAAAGTTAGTTGGAAGTTGCCAGGTGCTCTCACTCTCAAATGCAACATGAGTGAAGTCTGCGTAATTTGCGCGGCGTGAATTACGTTGACTCCAGAGCCGTACAGTTTCTGACTGAAATACTTGTGTTATTGCGTTAGACCTGTACAATAAGATTATACCTCTTAGTAGACTGTAACAGCATTTTATATTTATAAAATCGGTCAGAATTATTTGAAATAATGACAATCACATTTTTCTTGCCCCTGGAAGCCATTAGATAGGCAACCTTCAGTTGGGAGCTTGAATCATGAATAGCGTTAGGCGTATAGTAATATAGATCATGTCTGTTGGTCAATACTGAACTGCCTTCACCACTAGCCATATGCCTGATAAAAGTGTGATATAAAAAAGTGTTCTCCACTACGTATGGTAGAAGATGCGCTTATCCAACCAAACCCATTCTCGTACATTATTTGAAAGTAGCAACAGGCCACGAGAGTGCCGCACAGCAGGTGACAAAAAACAGTGCAATTGCAGCTTCAGCGGGAAAGTGTCGACAGGTGCATGAAATCTCGTATATATCGTCAATTGTAATTGTCCTACAGCACTCCCTTGAAGAGTACCCTCCATTAAAGATGATGTAAGCTGTGGTTTGTTTGTTAGGAAATCTTCAGTCCAGTGACACAATTGCGTGTGTGTGAAATCTTATAGGACTTAACTGCTAAGGTCATCAGTCCCTAAGGTTACACACTACTTAACCTAAATTATCCTAATGACAAACACACACACCCATGCCCGAGGAAGGACTCGAACCTCGGCCGGGACCAGCCGCACAGTCCATGACAGCAGCGCCTAAGACCGCTCGGCTAATCCCTCGCGGCAGTGACGCAATTGGTTTGATATTGCTTCATATTCGTATTTTATTCATTAGGCGACAACGCCCCAAAGTGAGTATCAATTTCGAATGCCTTCCCAAAGTCGAGGGGGACAGCATCAACCTGCGCGCCACTGTCTGGTGCTTTCTGGGTCTCGTAGACATACAGAACAAGCTGAGCTTCATGTGGTTGTTGTTTGCGGAATCCATGTTATTGTTACGGAGCAGATTTTCGGTGCGCAGAAAGGTCGTGATACGCTAGCATAAAAAGTGTTATAAAATTTTACGACAGACTAAAGTCAACGATATAGGTCTGTATTTGTTGGCGTCTGTTCGACGAACCTCTTCGAAAAAAGTAATGACCTGCGCATTTTTCCAGTCGTAAGGTAGGCCGCTGATACAAGAGGAGCAAGGTCATTCACATAGTGATCTCCGCAGTCGTGCCTTGAGCGACCTACCGTAGGCTGTTACTGGAAGAGGAGCAAGTTCATATGCATAGAATCGTATACACTGATCAGCCAGTATATTACGACCACCTACCCAATAGCCGATCGGTCCATCGTTGGCACGGAAAATAGCGGCGTCCTGTCCTGGAATGGAAGCAACGAGGCCTTAGTAGGCCGCTGGAGGGAATTCGCATCTCATCTGGAGACACAAGTCACGTTATTCCCCGGGGAGGGCGCGATGAGCTATGACGCCACGTTCAATCACATCCCAGATGTGTTCGGTCGGGTCCAGGTCTAGCGAGTTGGGGGGCCAGCATATCAAGTGGAACTCGCACTGTGTTCCTCGAACCACTCCATCACACTCCTGGCCTTGTGACATGGTGTATTATCTTCTTGAAAATTGCCATTGCTCCAGGAAACGTGACTGTCATGAAGGAGTGTACGTGGTCTGCAACCAGTGTACCATACTTCCTGGCCGTCATGGTGCCTTGCATGCCCACGTGAATGTTCCTCAAAGCATATTGGAGCCACCACCCACTTGTCTCCGTCCCGCAATTCTGATGTCAAGAAGCTGTTCCCCCGGAAGACGACGGATTCGCACCCTGCCCTCGACATGATGAAGGATGTATCCTGGTTCATCAAACCATGCCACGCTTTGTCACTGCGCCAAGGTCCAGTGCCGATGGTCAGGTGCCCACTTCAGTAGTAGTAAAGCTTACCCTTTTAATGAAAAGAATGACAGTGCTGGTAAACTTCTACGTTACTTTATTTTCAAACTCCAGAGTCAAACTGAACGTATTGAGACTGTTTTCTCTCTACTTATTCTGATCATTTCTAAACTGACACACACTATTTTAGCGCAACGCAGTCTGACTTTTAATAATCTCTACAAAAGAATAGCCCTGACTAAAAACAACCTATACCCTTCATGAATCACTTACCTCACAAAAATCTTCGTTGCTCGAACTACTGTAGTACAGCGAGTGCCAATACTGCCAGCTAAATAAAAGATTCTAACTACTGAAGGCACTAACTACTGATAGGTATGTTGTTGTTGTTGTGGTCTTCAGTCCTGAGACTGGTTTGATGCAGCTCTCCATGCTACTCTATCCTGTGCAAGCTTCTTCATCTCCCAGAACCTACTGCAACCTACATCCTTCTGAATCTGCTTAGTTTATTCATCTCTTGGTCTCCCTCTACGATTTTTACCCTCCACGCTGCCCTCCAATACTAAACTGGTGATCCGTTGATGCCTCTGAACATGTCCTACCAACCAATCCCTTCTTCTTGTCACGTTGTGCCACAAACTTCTCTTCTCCCCAATCCTATTCAATACTTCCTCATTAGTTATGTGATCTACCCATCTAATCTTCAGCATTCTTCTGTAGCACCACATTTCAAAAGCTTCTATTCTCTTCTTGTCCAAACTAGTTATCGTCCATGTTTCACTTCCATACATGGCTACACTCCATACAAATACTTTCAGAAACGACTTCCTGACACTTAAACCTATACTCGATGTTAACAAATTTCTCTTCTTCAGAAATTATTTCCTTGCCATTGTCAGTCTACATTTTATATCCTCTCTACTTCGACCATCATCAGTTATTTTGCTCCCTACATAGCAGAACTCCTTTACTACTTTAATCGTCTCATTTCCTTATCTAATTCCCTCAGCATCACCCGACTTAATTCGACTACATTCCATTATCCTTGTTTTGCTTTTGTTGATGTTTATCTTATATCCTCCTTTCAAGACACTGTCCATTCCGTTCAACTGCTCTTCCAAGTCCTTTGCTGTCTCTGACAGAATTACAATGTCATCGGCGAACCTTAAAGTTTTTATTTCTTCTCCATGGATTTTAATACCTACTCCGAATTTTTCTTTTGTTTCCTTTACTGCTTGCTCAATATACAGATTGAATAACATCGGGGAGAGGCTACAACCCTGTCTCACTCCCTTCCCAACCACTGCCTCCCTTTCATGCCCCTCAACCATTATAAATTGTAAATAGCTTTTCGCTCCCTGTGTTTTACCCCTGCCACCTTCAGAATTTGAAAGAGAGTATTCCAGTCAACATTGTCAAAAGCTTTCTCTAAGTCTACAAATGCTAGGAACGTAGGTTTGTCTTTCCTTAATCTAGCTTCTAAGATAAGTCGTAGGGTCAGTATTGCCTCACGTGTTCCAACATATCTACGGAATCCAAACTGATCTTCCCCGAGGTCGGCTTCTACCAGTTTTTCCATGCGTCTGTGAAGAATTCGCATTAGTATTTTGCAGCTGTGACTTATTAAACTGATAGTTCGGTAATTTTCACATCTGTCAACAGCTTCTTTCTTTGGGATCGGAATTATTATATTCTTCATGAAGTCTGAGGGTATTTCGCCTGTCTCATACATCTTGCTCACCAGATGGTAGAGTTTTGTCAGGACTGGCTCTGCCAAGGCTGTCAGTAGTTCTAATGGAATGTTGTCTACTCCCGGAGCTTTGTTGCGACTCAGGTCTTTCAGTGCTCTGTCAAACTCTTCACGCAGTATCATATCTCCCATTTCATCTTCATCTACATCCTCTTCCATTTCCATAATATTGTCCTCAAGAACCTCGCCCTTGTATAGACCCTATATATAATCCTTCCACCTTTCTGCTTTCCCTTCTTTGCTTAGAACTGGGTTTCCATCTGAGCTCTTGATATTCATACAAGTGGCTCTCTTTTCTCCAAAGGTCTCTTTAATTTTCCTTTAGGCAGTATCTATCTTACCCCTAGTTAGATAAGCCTCTACATCCTTACATTTGTCCTCTAGCCATCCCTGCTTAGCCATTTTGCACTTCCTGTCGATCTCATTTTTGAGACGTTTGTATTCCTTTTTGCCTTCTTCATTTACTGCATTTTTATATTTTCTCCTTTCATCGATTATATTCAATATTTCTTCTGTTATCCAAGGATTTCTAGTAGCCCTTGTCTTTTTACCTACTTGATCCTCTGCTGCCTTCACTACCTCATCCCTCAGAGCTACCCATTCTTCTTCTTCTGCATTTCTTTCCCCCATTCTTGTCAATTGTTCCCTTATGCTCTCCCTGAAATTCTGTACAACCTCTGGTTTAGTCAGTTTATCCAGGTCCCATCTCCTTAAATTCCCACCTTTTTGCAGTTTCTTCAGTTTTAATCTACAGTTAATAACCAATAGATTGTGGTCAGAGTCCACATCTGCCCCTGGAAATGTCTTACAATTTAAAACCTGGTTCCTAAATCTCTGTCTTACCATTATATAATCTATCTGAAACCTGTCAGTATCTCCAGGCTTCTTCCATGTATACAATCTTCTTTTATGATTCTTGAACCAAGTGTTAGCTATGATTAGGTTGTGCTCTGTGCAAAATTCTACCAGACGGCTTCCTCTTTCGTTTCTTACCCCCAATCCGTATTCACCTACTACTTTTCCTCCTCTCCCTTTTCCTACTGACGAATTCCAGTCACCCATGACTATTAAATTTTCATCTCCCTTCACTATCTGAATAATTTCTTTTATTTCATCATACATTTCTTCAATTTCTTCGTCATCTGCAGAGCTAGTTGGCATATAAACTTGTACTACTGTGGTAGGCGTGGGCATCGTATCTATCTTGGCCACAATAATGCGTTCACTATACTGTTTGTAGTAGCTTACACGCATTTCTATTTTCCTATTCATTATTAAACCTACTCCTGCATTACCCCTATTTGATTTTGTGTTTATAACCCTGTAGTCACCTGACCAAATGTCTTGTTCCTCCTGCCACCGAACTTCACTAATTCCCACTATATCTAACTTTAACCTATCCATTTCCCTTTTCAAATTTTCTAACCTACCTGCCCGATTAAGGGATCTGACATTCCACGCTCCGATCCGTAGAACGCCAGTTTTCTTTCTCCTGATAACGACATCCTCTCGAATAGCCCCCGCCCGGAGATCCGAATGGGAGACTATTTTACCTCCGGAATATTTTACCCAAGAGGACGCCATTATCATTTAACCATACAGTAAAGCTGCATGCCCTCGGGAAAAATTACGGCCGTAGTTTCCCCTTGCTTTCAGCCGTTCGCTGTACCAGCAGAGCAAGGCCGTTTTGGTTAGTGTTACAATGCCAGATCAGTCAATCATCCAGACTGTTGCCCCTGCAACTACTGAAAAGGCTGCTGTCCCTCTTCAGAAACCACACGTTTGTCTGGCCTCTCAACAGATACCCCTCCGTTGTGGTTGCACCTACGGTACGGCTATCTGTATCGCTGAGGCACGCAAGCCTCCCCACCAACGGCAAGGTCCATGGTTCATGGGGGTGGGATTGATAGGCATATAGTTATCAAATGAAAGATTTTGGTAAATAACAAACAATGTATTTACCTTAATAATGTTCAAAGGTCATATATATCCAGTTTATCAAATTTCATATTAACATCTCAGAACTCGGGCATCTCTCTCCGCACATCAACCACTGCTGGCGGCTCACCTCCAACTGCCCAACGCTACGGGCTGTTTACATCCAACTGCCAACACTGCACTGGCGAAAAACTTCCAACAACGAGTCCAACCAGCCACAGAGTGCACACAGTGCAGTCAGCGATTTTAATAGAGAGCGCTACGTGGCGTTACCAACATAAAAAGCTAAACAGCCTACTTACAGTAGTTGCCAATCTAGTGGTGTTAACATTGGCACATGCATGGGTCGTCGGCTGCGGAGGCCCATGATTAGGAGTGTTCGGTGCACCGTGTGTTCAGAGACACTTGCACTCGGCCCAGCCTTAAAGTCTGATATTAGTTCCGTTACTGTTCGCCGCCCGTCCAGTTTTACATTTGCCCTTCCTACGACGTCCGACATTCGTAATGGGGGGTGACCGCCAAACCCCACGACGTCTGGACGTGGTTTCACCTTGATTTTGCCAAGTGTTGCAGACTCTCACCACAGCACTCCTCGAGCACCCGACAAGTCGTGCAGTTTCCGAAATGCTCCTGCCGAGCCTCCTGGCCATCACGATCTGCCCTCGTTCAGACTCAGGTAGATAGCGCGCCTTCCCCATTCTACGCACGGAGAGCACGGTCACTGATACTACATGCACCGTGCATGTGTCTGACTACTAGTCGTTCGTCGCCAGGTGATGCTACAATCTCCTGGACGTGTTTATATCGATAGCAGGTCTGTGGTCATAATACACTCCTGGAAATGGAAAAAAGAACACATTGACACCGGTGTGTCAGACCCACCATACTTGCTCCGGACACTGCGAGAGGGCTGTACAAGCAATGATCACACGCACGGCACAGCGGACACACCAGGAACCGCGGTGTTGGCCGTCGAATGGCGCTAGCTGCGCAGCATTTGTGCACCGCCGCCGTCAGTGTCAGCCAGTTTGCCGTGGCATACGGAGCTCCATCGCAGTCTTTAACACTGGTAGCATGCCGCGACAGCGTGGACGTGAACCGTATGTGCAGTTGACGGACTTTGAGCGAGGGCGTATAGTGGGCATGCGGGAGGCCAGGTGGACGTACCGCCGAATTGCTCAACACGTGGGGCGTCAGGTCTCCACAGTACATCGATGTTGTCGCCAGTGGTCGGCGGAAGGTGCACGTGCCCGTCGACCTGGGACCGGACCGCAGCGACGCACGGATGCACGCCAAGACCGTAGGATCCTACGCAGTGCCGTAGGGGTCCGCACCGCCACTTCCCAGCAAATTAGGGACACTGTTGCTCCTGGGGTATCGGCGAGGACCATTCGCAACAGTCTCCATGAAGCTGGGCTACGGTCCCGCACACCGTTAGGCCGTCTTCCGCTCACGCCCCAACATCGTGCAGCCCGCCTCCGGTGGTGTCGCGACAGGCGTGAATGGAGGGACGAATGGAGACGTGTCGTCTTCAGCGATGAGAGTCGCTTCTGCCTTGGTGCCAATGATGATCGTATGCGTGTTTGGCGCCGTGCAGGTGAGCGCCACAATCAGGACTGCATACGACCGAGGCACACAGGGCCAACACCCGGCATCATGGTGTGGGGAGCGATCTCCTACACTGGCCGTACACCACTGGTGATCGTCGAGGGGACACTGAATAGTGCACGGTACATCAAAACCGTCATCGAACCCATCGTTCTACCATTCCTAGACCGGCAAGGGAACTTGCTGTTCCAACAGGACAATGCACGTCCGCATGTATCCCGTGCCACCCAACGTGCTCTAGAAGGTGTAACTCAACTACCCTGGCCAGCAAGATCTCCGGATCTGTCCCCCATTGAGCATGTTTGGGACTGGATGAAGCGTCGTCTCACGCGGTCTGCACGTCCAGCACGAACGCTGGTCCAACTGAGGCGCCAGGTGGAAATGGCATGGCAAGCCGTTCCACAGGACTACATCCAGCATCTCTACGATCGTCTCCATGGGAGAATAGCAGCCTGCATTGCTGCACTGTACTAGTGCCGACATTGTGCATGCTCTGTTGCCTGTGTCTTATGTGCCTGTGGTTCTGTCAGTGTGATCATGTGATGTATCTGACCCCAGGAATGTGTCAATAAAGTTTCCCCTTCCTGGGACAATGAATTCACGGTGTTCTTATTTCAATTTCCAGGAGTGTATTCTGGCTGATCAGTGTAGATATCCCATCAGGGCCAGTTGCTTTTCCGATGTTCAGCGATTTTAGCTCAGTTTCTATCCTACTGTCACTTATTTTGATACTTGTTATTTTGACGTTCATTATACAATTGAAAGGGGAACCGCATATCGATCTTTCTCAATAAACGAAATTTATAAAAAGGAATTTACTATTTTTGTGTTCTTTCTGTTATCCTCTGTTTGGATGTCATTTAATGTCACAGGGTGTATAGACAAATGGCTTTCATCTGTTTACTAATTAACATGAGATGGGTTTTCTGTCAGATCGTTAGATAAAAGTTTACTTTCGAATTTGTTGAAAGCTTCCGCAAGGCTCTTCATACACTAATTTTGGCTTCGTTCAGGTTTTGTGCGATTCAAGAATCTGGCTACGTGCAAAACTGCAGTGAAGCTTTCTATGCTTTCGGGACAACTTTCTAACACGACTGTCAAATCACAGTGATTCCATCTCATCTGTCGTACCCTTGCACGGCACATACGTTTCAAAGGCGCAGTGTACAACACCCTTGAACTTTGTCGATTTACACTGCACGCTTATAACAGAGAAGAATGTTTGATGTTGAGTGCTCAGGTATTCTGAGATATGTTGCTTGTCAGGCTTATTAAGCAGAAACATCTTACATTTCTCTATGTTCTCGATAAATTCAATGATGCTATAGTGGCCTCTTTCCCTGTTATAAGATGAGCCGAAAGGTTCGGGCCTGGTGGTGGTCAGGAGATCTAATATATTATTTTCAGGAGTCGGTTCTCTGATTAACAGCTTTAGGTAATTTTCTTAGGCTTTTAGAACAATATCATACGATTCCCTGTCCCAACTATTCGCCTTTATTGCCTGTCTGCCAGTCTGTAACTTGAAAGTCAAACTCTCCCACTAATCTTTAATACGCGGAAGCGCTATAACAAATATGCATGAAAAGGGCGCATCGCGGTTTGGAGGGGTCTTGTTGCTCCGTTCCTATTTGAGCCAGGAACATGGAGTAAAAAATTTTTAGTTCAGTCCGGACCAGCGGCCATTTGTATACCCATTCGAAATCTGTCTTACTGGAGCTATATTTCAGTATATTAAGCAAGGTTTGAACGAAAAACCGGAGTAGGCGCCCAGAAAATTGTGCGAATCGATTAATTACTTTGGCGAAAGATTTTAATCGGGTTGAAATTAATGATCAGCTAATGTCACCATTTGTATGTGCGCCGTTCGGATGTTATGTGTAAAAACAATCACTCTCGTTCGGATTTTAGGTGCAAAAGTAGCCACCCTTAATAACTCGGACCTGGAGCGAAACTGATTCGATCCACCGTTTGAAAAGTGTTTCTTCGTTTGGATTTGACGTGCAAAAAACAGGTTTCTCTGGTAGGTTCTAAAGCGTACCATTTCCATACCTCAAACTTGTACGAATCGATAATACTTGCCCGAAGTCAGATAAATGGATAAAGTAAAAACGAACTTTTTTATCCAATAATCTTTATCTGTTGTCGAGATACGATTGTTTAAAAGTCAAGCTAGTTGTAGCACGTGAAGTTCGTTCTTTAGTGAACTGAATGCGCGGTAACGGTTAAAGGTGAATCAAATAAACAAAAAGATGCATTCTTACGATACAATTGAAAAATCACTGTCAATAATTTAGCTTGATTTCGATTTTACTTCCAGAAAACATGTTCTTTGTGATTTTTAAAAATTTTTTTTTACGCTCACCACTTCTATATTTCAATGTTTCGAATTTGTGCGAGCCGGTTCAAAGTTTGTAAGAAGTTAGACAAATACATGTAGTTAATGGCCGTCCTGTTGTTTTGTTAAAGCTTTATCCGTTGCCACGACATAAGCAACACAGTTCGAAAAAAAAAAAAAACTTTACGGGATCAATCGTCGCCTGAGTCAACAAAAGTCTATATTGTTGCCAAGTTATGACAGTCTGTTGGCAAAATTATGGTAGAGTAAAAGTTGAGAACAAGAATGAAAATGCTCCTATCATAGCATAAAAAGCGGGAATATGTTCTAGGCAGAGTAAGATGTGTAAAAGAAGGGAACTAGTTTTCAGACTTACCTGGAAGCATCAAAGACATTTAAATTAAAATATCTTAACGTATTCGCCCGTTTTTACGAGTTAACCCCACTTCCCCAGAACAGTGAGCTCTCTTAGCTTCAAGATGTTGGCACAACTGCATCTTGCAATTTATAATCGGAAGTCCCTAATCCCCTGCTCGAAATCCAGAAGATTCGCCCGCCATAGTAACAATCTATACTCTCATATCGAACTTGAATGATACGTTGTGTCACGTTGCACGACATGACAAATGCCATGTTTGATGACTTGATGGCAAATGTCATGTTATACGACATGATAACGTGTATCATGTTACTTTCCTTGGAAAATTGGAAATTTGTGGTAAGGTCTTATGAGACCAAACTGCTGAGGTCATAGGTCCCTAAGCCTACACATTACTTACTCTAACACTACTTACGGTATGGACAACACACACATCCATGCCTGAGGGAGGACTCGAACCTCCAACGGGGGAAGCCTCACGGACCGAGCGGCTACCCCGCGCGGCAGGTTACTTTAGTTGACGCGATACTTTATGTCACGAAACAAGGCTATTAATACTAGTAAGTAAAAGAGCGCGAATATGTCCAGACTGTTTAGACTTAAAGGTTCTTGATTCTTCCAGAAAAATGGAAAAGCAGGTTCCCTTTTTTCACATCCGTAACTCTGCCCAGGACATATTAACCTTCTTTTGTGCTGTAATGGGAACATTTTTTCATTTCGGTGTAATAATATGATAAGAAAATTACGCGCGACCTTCTCGAAGTTTTTCCTGAAATATTCCGCCACACGGGCACCTGAGATCGTGGCCTCATAAAAGCATTTTACTACATTTAACAATTATCTTCACCGAAATTACGTGCAATCGGGTTAAGTATTAACTACAATAGCTACTATCATAATATTTATGGCTATAGAGACACCCCACCACCGGCATCCAGCCTATACTTGCGATATAAATTCCAAATAGAAATCGGAATTTCATTGGTATAAACATTTGGTTTCAGCCAGCAATTTAATCATACCAGTTATCCGATAACATTTCCACAAAATTTACTAAATAAGGGACTGGTATTTCATAGTGTAACACACTCCATTTCCGTCAGCGTATTTGGTGAAA
This sequence comes from Schistocerca nitens, assembly GCF_023898315.1. Taxonomy (NCBI): domain Eukaryota; kingdom Metazoa; phylum Arthropoda; class Insecta; order Orthoptera; family Acrididae; genus Schistocerca; species Schistocerca nitens. The sequence goes on from NC_064619.1 coordinate 433,608,240, forward strand.
GACTTCTGTATAGCGCTTGTTAATTGGCTGTATGAATTTTCAGACAGCAGATTTTGGGAGCCGAGGAGTGTAATACAGCGCAATTAAGTACAAGCCTGCTTGTACGCAGCCTTCATATTGTCCTCGCTTGAACCTTTTTTTTGTGATTTGCAGACATTGCAGTCAGTGGAAATGAAATGCTGTACAGCTGAAAAACGCATTGTCATCGTTAAAACAATTTACAGGGAAAGTTCTTTAGTGAAACTTCGCGAATTGCGTACATTTTCAGTTGCCAAAGCGTATCGGCTACAGTGACAACTCCGTGGAAAAGTTTCAAGAAAATAATTCAGATGGCAATACCGGCTTGTCTGCTGAAAATATTATTCCAGTAACTGAGAGAGTAGCCAAAAGATAAACCTCGACTTGTCGTTGATCAGAAGAAATGATAATTTCGAGGAGCACCGTGCAGCGAATTTCAACGAAGGACTTTCATTTACGCACTTACATGGTTCATCTGACGTAACAACTACTGTCAAACGACGATTTGCAATAGCTCGGGCCGCAGTAGAAAGTACTTATCGGTAGAAGCGCCGTATTTTCCATCAGCGCGTCGCCCCTTGCCTTGGGGTGGAAAGCGCATTATCACCAGGATGCGGCCGGGGAAAGCGTACCTGACGGGGGGTGAAAGCGCCCCTTCTAGAGATACCCCGGCCGGCGCCCGAGTCACAGTCCACACGATGCCGCTGCCCGGGTCGCTGCTGGTGGTACTGGTGCTGTGCGCGTCGCTGGGTCCGCGAGCCGCCTCCGGCCGCCCCCAGGCACCCGCGCCGCCCCCGCAGCCGGTGTCGCCGCACGTGCTGGCCGCCGCCAGCAGGGGCAGCAACCACCACCTGGCCAGGGTGCTCTCCGACGACGGCTTCGTGCGCCGCCAGATCGAGTGCGTGCTGGGCGACGCCCCCTGCGACGCCCTCGGGCGCAACCTCAAGCGTGAGTACGCCTGCTCTGCCTCACAGGCTCGTACACCAATCTTAGGCGTACATGCCTTGGGCCACTTGCGAAATACGGCACAATGATAAGCATTACTTTTATAGGCTGGGCGGGCCTCTCACTTTTTTTTTTTTTTTTTTTTTTTTGCATCATCAGATTTTGACTTGTTTGACACACCCGCCACAAATTCCTCTCCCATGCTAACATACACTGAAGAGCCAAAGAAACTAGTTCACCTGATTGTTGAAAGTTGAAATAAGTGGTTCATGTAATGTTAAAACAACAGCTGATTCCTCAAACTGGGGGGCTATCAGGTACGGGGTCCCACAGGATTCGGTCTTAGGTCCTTTACTGTTCTTGATATACATTAATGACTTACCATTCCACATTGATGAAGATGCAAAGTTAGTTCTTTTTGCTGATGTACAAGTATAGTAATAACATCCAAAAACCAAGAACTAAGTGATGTAATTGTAAATGATGTTTTTCACAAAATTATTAAGTGGTTCTCAGCAAACGGACTCTCTTTAAATTTTGATAAAACGCAGTATATACAGTTCCGTACAGTAAATGGCACAACTCCAGTAATAAATATAGACTTTGAACAGAAGTCTGTAGCTAAGGTAGAATTTTCAAAATTTTTAGGTGTGTCCATTGATGAGAGGTTAAACTGGAAGCAACACATTGATGGTCTGCTGAAACGTCTGAGTTCAGCTACGTATGCTATTAGGGTTATTGCAAATTTTAGTGATAAGAATCTCAGTAAATTAGCTTATTAGCTTACTATGCCTACTTTCATTCACTGCTTTCGCATGGCATCATATTCTGGGGTAATTCATCGTTGAGTAGAAAAGTATTCATTGCTCAAAAACGTGTAATCAGAATAATTGCTGGTGCCCACCCACGGTCATCCTGCAGATATCTATTTAAGGATCTAGGGACCCTCACAGTAACCTCACAGTATATATATTCACTTATGAAATTTGTTGTTAATAATCCAACCCAGTTCAAAAGTAATAGCAGTGTGCATAGCTATAACACCAGGAGAAAGGATGATCTTCACTATGCAGGGTTAAATCTGACTTTGGCACAGAAAGGGTTAAATTATGCTGCCACAAAAGTCTTTCGTCACCTACCAAACAGCATCAAAAGCCTGACAGACAGCCAACCAACATTTAAAAATAAATTAAAAGAATTTCTAGATGACAACTCCTTCTACTCATTGGCTGAATTTTTAGATATAAATTAAGGGAGGGGAAAAAAACCAACTTAAATATTAGTGTCATGCAATATTTTGCGTAATGTAATATCTTGTACAGCCATCTTTTATTAACCTGACACGTTCCACATCATTACGAAGTGTCGTATTCATGATCTATGGAACAAATATTAATCTAATCTAATCTAATATCGTGTAGGGCCCCCGCGAGCACGCAGAAGTGCTGCAACACGAAGAGGCATGGATTCGACTAATGTCTGAAATAGTGCTGGAGGGAACTGACACCTGAATCCTACAGGGCTGTGCATAAATCATTAAGAGTACGAGGGGGTGGAGATCTCTTCTGAACAGCACGTTGCAAGTCATCCCAGATATGCTCAATAATGTTCACGTCTGGGGAGTTTGGTGACAAGCGGATGTGTTTAAACTCGGAAAAGTGGTCCTTGAGCCACTCTGTAGCAATTCTGGACGTGTGGGCGCATTGTCCTGCTGAAATTGACCAAGTCCGTCGGAATGCACAACGGACGTGAATGGGTTGGGGTTGGGTGGGCTGGGTTGTTTGGGGGAGGAGACCTGACAGCGAGGTCATCGGTCTCATTGGATTAGGGAAGGACGAGGAAGGAAGTCGGCCGTGCCCTTTCGAAGGAACCATCCCGGCATTTGCCTAGAGGGATTTAGGGAAATCGACGGTCGGGGTGGCCGAGCGGTTCTGGGTGCTATAGTCTGGAACCGCGCGACCGCTACGGTCGCAGGTTCGAATCCTGCCTCGGGCATGGATGTGTATGATGTTCTTACGTTAGTTAAGTTTAAGTAGTTCTAAGTTCTAGGAGACTGATGACCTCAGAAGTTAAGTCCCATAGTGCTCAGAGCCATTTGAACCACACCATTACAGAGCCTCCACCCGCTTCAACAGTCCATTGCTGATATGCAAGGTCCATGGTTGTCTCCATACCGGTACACGACCATCCGCTCGATACAATTTGTAACGAGTCTCGTCTGACTGCCCAACGTGTTTCCAGTCATCAACAGTCCAATGTCGGTGTTGATGGGCCCATGCGAGGCGTAAAGCTTTGTGTCGTATAGTCATCAAGAATACACAAGTGGACCTTCGGCTCCGAAAGCCCATATCGACGATGTTTCGTTGAATGATTCGCACGGTGACACTTGCTGATGGCCCAGCATTGAAATGTGTAGCAAATTGCGGAAGAGTTGCACTTCTGTCACGTTGAACGATTCTCTTCAGTCGTCGTTGGTCCCGTCTTGCAGGATCTTTTTCCGGCAGTAGCGATGTCGGATATCTGATGTTTTACCGGATTCCTGATATTCACGTTACAGTCGTGAAATGGTCGCACGGGAAAATCCCCCTTCATCGCTACCTCGGAGATGCTGTCTCCTATCGCTCATGTGTGGATTATAACACCACGTTCAAACTCAATGTTGATAACCTGCCATTGTAGCAGCAGAAACCGATCTAACAACTGCGCAGACACTTGTCTTATGAAGGCATTGCCGACCGCAGCGCCGTATTCTACCAGTTCACATATCTCTGTATACGCATGCCTTTACCAGTTTCTTTGCCGCTTCAGAGTATTTCTCAGATATTAGCCACTGCACCCAACATCTTCGATGATTTGTAGCATATGTTATAATCTGTCTTCTCCTACAATTTTTACCGTCTCTGTCTCCCTCAAGTACTATGAACAGTATTCCTTGACGTCTAACACATATACTACCATGCTCCCCGTTATTCTCGTCAGTGTTTTCCACATATTGTTCTCCTCACTGCTTCTGCGGAGAACCAATTCAGATGTTTTATATTATCAGTACGTCGACTTTTCAGTTTCTTCTGATCGTTTGACCTTGATTATAAAACACTTAGTTCAGAATGTTCTACAAACTCTCGTATACACTTCTGCTGTTACATTTTATTATAAACTGTAGCGGGCGTGGCCTTACCTAGGTCGTTCATCAGTGGCCAGAAGAGATATTCCTTTATGTTCAGCTGAGCTTGATGCAAAACGACTGACAACACAAGCGGACGGAGAAAGCACTTTTTTGAAAATTTCTGAATTTCTGCCAAAAATTTGGCTGCGCTGAAATTTCCCCGCAATGTAATGCGCTGAAGCTGAAACAGGCCTGGGAAAGCAAAAGGACCCAGTGCCCTGTGGTTCCCGAGGCGGATTTCCTGGGAAAATTTTTTTGAACACACAGTTCACGGTGTCAATCTAACCGGCTGTTTTGTCATGGTTCACAGCTAGCAAACTGATAAGTTGTCACCCTGTCCGTTAACCCTAGAACACTAAAGGGGGACAATGTTGAATTATTACTAAACCATCGTAAATTTTGCTACTCCATATTTTGCTCAAAGGACGTCATGATTTATAGTTTATGCACTAATTAACTACAATTATAAGGTTGCCAATGATATGTCACATAGAAAATAAATATAAGGTGTCCTGTTTTACACGCTGTGCTAACAATACCAGACTGGCGGGAACCGCGAATTGGTACCAACTGCAATCGTAAATTTTACAAGAGTTTAGTAATCTAGGGTTAAGATACTCCGCCAACAGTTTGTTTCAGCCTGCTTCCATCTGCTAAGAGCATAGCACATTACAGCCAAATCAGGGTACGTCTGCTGGCTCACTTACGAAGACTGCACAGTGCGAGTGCCTTTGCAGTCGACTATACTGCTAGTAATGTTCAGACTCGTGGAAGTTGATTAATTTTTCCTAGATGGGTTCGCAGGCATATAAAATTTTTGAGGACTTCTCAGTCGTTTTTGATTGTTAAATTTATTTATTGTTGAAAACCACAACTGCCATATCTTCCCTGAGCCATTTTTAAGTAGAAAATTCAAAAAATTTCGATGATCAGTTTTTTTTCAAATTTTGACATGTACTGAAGCACGAAATTTTCAGTATTTTCTTGTAGAAAATTTTCAGGAATCTCGCACTTTTTACTGATTATGGGGTTATCTATAACGTAGTATTCCCTGAAAGAGTTTAAAAGTTTTGCTTCACTGAACGCAAAAACTACAGCAGTATCGGAGAGTCACACTTGGCTCAAGCCATTTCACACAAATACACTATGTGATCAAAAGTATCCGGACACCTAACTTACAAGTTCGTGGCGCCCTCCATCGGTAATGCTGAAATTCAATATGGTGTAGGCCCAACGTTAACCTTGATGACAGCTTCCACTCTGGCAGGCATACGTTCAATCAGGTGCTGGAAGGTTTCTTGGGGAATGGCAGCCCATTCTTCACGGTGTGCTGCACTGAGGAGAGGTATCGATTTCGATCGGTGAAGCCTGGCACGAAGTCGGCGTTCCAAAACATCCCAAAGCGGTTCTATAGGATTCGGTCAGGACTCTGTGCATGCTAGTCCATTACAGGGATGTTATTGTCGTGTAATCACTCCGCCACAGGCCGTGGATTATAAACAGGTGCTCGATCGTGTTGAAAGAGGCAATCGCCATCCCCGAATTGTTCTTCAACAGTGAGAAGCAAGAAGGTGCTTAAAACATCAATGTAGGCCTGTGCTGTGATGGTGCCACGCAAAACAACAAGAAGTGCAAGCCCCCTCCATGAAAACCACGACCACACCATAATACCACCGCTGGCAGATGACGTTCACCGTGCATTCGCCATATCCTACTATCGGATCGCCACATTGTGTACCGTGATTCGTCACAACGTTTTCCCACTGTTCAGTCGCCCAATATTTACGCTTCTTACACCAAGCGAGACGCCGTTTGGCATTTACCGTCGCGATGTGTGGCTTATCAATAGCCGCTCGATCATGAAATCCAAGTTTTGTCATCTGCCGCCTAACCGCCATAGTACATGCAGTGGATCCTGATGCAGTTTGGGATTCCTGTGTGGTGGTCTGGATAGATGTCTGCCTATTACACATTACTACCTTCTTCACCTGTCGGCGGTCTCTGTCAGTCAACAGACGAGGTCGGCCAGAACGCTTTTGTACTGTACGTGTCCCTTCACGTTTGCACACCACTATCACATCGGAAACAGTGGACCTAGGGATGTTTAGGAGTGTGGAAATCTCGCCTACAGACGTATGACACAAGTGACACCCAATCACCTGACCACGGTCGAAGTCCTTGAGTCCCGCGGAGAGCCCCATTCTGCTCTCTCACGATGTCTAATGACTACTGAGGTCACTGATATGGAGTACTTGGCAGTAGGTGGCAGCACAATGTACCTAATATGAAAAAGTATTTTTTGGGGTGTCCGGATACTTTTGATCACATAGCGTACCTGGGGTGAAATGCAGTGATAACATAGGGTCAGTCGTAGATGAGGCAGCTTTAGATTCATTCCTAGGATACCGGGAGCATTCAAAGATTGTACGAATGAAATTGCTTAGAAAGCACGCGTGTCACTCAGATTTCTAGTCATAATATATGACGTAAACGGGGGATATTGAACGTATACAAAGAAAGGCAGCAATAATGGCCAGAGGTTTGCTGGACCCACGTTAGAGTGTTACAGCAAATGCTGAGGTGCGTGAACAAACTGGCACTTGGTATCAGAAGCCAACTATTCCGCAAAAACCTACTTGCAATGTTTCGAGAAACAGTATTAAATGGGGAATCTAGGAATATGAGACAACTTCCTATGTATCACTAATCTAAGGATCACCAATATACGTGAATTCTGTACACAGGTCCTAGCTGGCCTATCGGTACCGACCGACCACAGTGTCATCCTTCCCAATGGCGTCGCCGGCTGGGATGGCCGAGCGGTTCTAGGCGCTACAGTCTGGAACCGCGCGACCGTTACGGTCGCAGGTTCGAATCCTGCCTCGGGCATGGACGTGTGTGATGTCCTTAGGTTATTTAGGTTTAAGTAGTTCTAAGTTCTAGGGGACTGATGACCTCAGGAGTTAAGTCCCATAGCGCTCAGAGCCATTTGAACTATTTGAACCCAATGGCGTCATTGGATGTGGTATGGGGGGAGGGGGCGGCGATGTGAGGTCACCACAACGCTCTCCTGTCCGTTGCGTTTTCGTGTCCAGGAGTCGCTACTTCTCGTTCAGGTAGCTCCTCAGTTTGCATCACGAGACTGTGTGCACCCCGTTCCAGTCCTCCCACAAAAGAAAATTCGCCAACAGCGCTGGGAATCGAACCCGCGCCCTCCACATGGAAGTCAGCTAAGGGGGCGGAGCCCATGGAGATAGGATTAGACAAATTATAGCGCGCACGTAGGCATTTAAGCAATCGTTATCTCTGCACTCCATACGCCAATCGAAAGGAAAGAAACAACTTGTTGACTTTGATCTCCATTTTCTCGCAAGGATTTTTGACGAGGGCTGGCCCTGGAGCGTCCTGTGAACAAGCGAAGCTCATTTTTCTCTGATGGGTGAGGCGAAAGCACAGAACTTCCGATTGTGGGGATCTTCACCTCCAGTCACTGTGCATGAATTTCCTCTGTATGGTGAACGTGTCACCAGATGGTGTGGCTCCATGACTACGTTCGTTATTGGCGCATTCTTTTTTGAACAGATTGGCGCCCAGGGGCCAAAGACGTGCTGTGTGACTGGCCAGCGCTACTGCGATATGCTTTGCCAACATGTCATTCCCTCCCTACAGGAGAGAGACGAATTGAACTCAACAGTTTTCATGTAAGATGGGCCCCACCGCACATCGATCGTGAAGTTCATCTGCTTCTTCGAAACGCATTTGGAAACGATTGAATTATCAGTCGATCGTTTCCAAATGCTTGGCCGGCACAATCACCTGAACTCACTCCCTGTGATTTCTGATTGTGGGGCTACTTGAAGGACAAGGTTAACCAGGAGATCATTCGCGCGTATGCTGATCTGCAGCCCAGCGTATCAAGAGAGGTAGTCAGCTTACATACGGACATGCTTCCTTCTGCTGTGTACAATGTGAACCTGCGCTTTCAGACTCTTCTGCACACTGATGGGCGCCATATTGAACCCCTTTTGTAGCAGTAATGGTACCGGTATGTAATGGTATGATGTACCGTAGCAGCACATTAAAAGTGTTGTAAGTAGGCTGTTTATGTTTTATACTGGTAACGCCACGTAGCGCTCGGTATGAAAATCACTGGCTGTGCTGTGTGCAGTCTGTGGCTGGTTTGCATTGTTGTTGGCTATTGTAGTGTTGGGCAGTTGGGTGGTGGATGTGGGGAGAGAGATGGCGGAATTTTGAGAGCGGACGATCTGGACGTTTGTCCATCAGAAAGAGTAAATTTGTAATATTGCATATCATGGAGTGATATATATATTATGACTTTTGAACACTATTAAGGTAAGTACATTGGTTGTTCTCTGTCAAAATCTTTCATTTGCTAACTATGCCTATCAGTAGTTAGTGCCTTCAGTAGTTTGAATCTTTTATTTAGCTGGCAGTAGTGGCGCTCGCTGTATTGCAGTAGCTTGAGTAACGAAGATTTTCGTGAGGTAAGTGATTTGTGAAAGGTATAGGTTTATGTTAGTCAGGGCCATTCTTTTGTAGGGATTATTGAAAGTCAGATTCCGTTGCGGTAAAAATATTGTGTCAGTTTAAGCACAGTCATGTATAATTTTTCTAAGGGGACGTTTCAGTGTTTCAATTGAATTGATTTTGCGTTATTTCCCTTCCCCATGTCCTTGACATTATTTCTACCAAGTTTGGTACTCGCTCGGTAATTAGTTTCCATTTTACAACGCGTTAAATAGGTAAAATTTAATTATAGCCACACGGTATTTTACTCAAAAATTAAATTGCTCTGTCTTATTAGGATACCCTTTAGCATACTGTATACACATAACAAGTAAAATTTCGTTATTTTCTATTCTTCTTGGCTTTGCAGTACTTACGTCCAACAATGTGCAAGATACATCTCACGTAATGATCACTGCGCTAAAATGAGAGAAATCGACCCACATGGTGAGGTTCCGGCACCCTTTCTTCTCGCGTACCACCCGAAAATGGAGTATCAAAAGCGGGATGAGAGGAGTGAATGAACCTGGTGTATATGTTCAAAAATGTTCGAATGTGTGTGAAATCTTATGTGATTTAACTATTAAGGTCATCAGGCCCTAAGCCTACACACTACTTTACCTAAATTATTCTAAGGACAAACACATACAACGATGCCCGAGGGAGGACTCGAACCTCCGCCGGGACCAGCCGCACAGTGCAGTATGTATCCTCCCCGATAACCAGCACGATGACTTGATGGGTAAAGACGTACACTATATGGACAGTAATGCAGGATGTTCCCATCCTTCCCTTTTATGACGGCTTGAACTCTGTTGGCGACAGTTTGTCATGTGTCTCAATGTCGGTGCAGGGAAGGCCGCCCAATCTTCCCCAAGATCGGAAACCAGAGAAAGTGTTGATGCGGATGCTGGGGTCTGGAGTGAAATCGACGTTCTAACTTATACTAAAGTTGCTACAATGGATTCAAGTCGGGACTCTGACCAGGCCTCTCCGTTTCACGAATGTTATTCACAAATCACTACCTCACAGATGCTTCTGAATGACGCGGTCCATTGCCATGCTGGTAAAGAACTGTTCCTCTGCTGCAAGCTGCACGCAACGCTGTAAAAATGTGTTCATATCCTTCCGTATTTAGCGTTTTCGCAACTGCAATAGTGGAACCACACACTAACCATAAAAACACCTCAGTTCCATAATACCAATTCCTCAGTACTCCACTACTGGCTCTAGCCATAATGGTAGATAACGCTCTCCAGGCATTCGACAAATCCAAACGCTTTCGTCGGATTGCCTCAAGGTAGAGCATGATACGTCATTCCAAATAATTTGTTTCCAGTCCTCCTTAGTCCTGTGGTGCCGCTCTTTACACCGCCTTAAGCGTTACATAGCAATGACTGCAGAAATGTATGGCTTATCAGGAGGTACACGACCATTGTACCTTTTTTTAACTTACTTCGCCTAGCTGAACTGCTGGTAGCACTTTGAAACTCACGAGTGATTGCTTGTGGTGATTTCATGTGATTCTTTACAACCGTCTCCCGCAATACTCGACGGTCCGTGTCCGTCAGTACTTGAGGTCCATCTGCTCTTGGTATAGCTGTGATTGTTCCTTCGCGTCTCCACTTCACTTTCACACCACCAACAATCAACTGGTCAACTTTCAAATGGTTCAAATGGCTCTGAGCACTATGGGACTTAACTTCGGAGGTCATCAGTCCCCTAGAACTTAGAACTACTTAAACCTAACTAACCTAAGGACATCACACACATCCATGCCCGAAGCAGGATTCGAACCTGCGACCGCAGCGGTCGCGCGGTTCCAGACTGTAGCGCCAGAACCGCTCGGCCACCCCGGCCGGCCCCTGGTCAACTTTAGAAGGGTTGAAATGTCGCTCATAGATTTGTCCATCAGGTGACATAAACAGGTGACTATAATCCGTTCATAATAGGAATAAACCTGATGTAAACAAACACAAACGCGATGATTGGTCAGAAGCCGTAGCACACGTACACTGGTGTTGTTACGCTCTTGGAAGTGGGTCATACTAATGTATTAGATATCTTATTACTAAGTTACATTAAATGAAACTTTAAGATATTCAAATGTACGCTACTGGTCATTAAAATTGCTACACCAAGAAGAAATGCAGATGATAAACGGATATTCATTGGGCAAATATATTATACTAGAACTGACATGTGACTACATTTTCACGCAATTTGGGTGCATAGATCCTGAGAAATCAGTACCCAGAATAACCACCTCTGGCCGTAATAACGGCCTTGATACGCGTGGGCATTGAGTCAAACGGAGCTTGGATGCCGTGTACAGGTACAGCTGCCCATGCAGCTTCAACACGATAACACAGTTCATCAAGAGTAGTGACTGGCGTATTGTGACGAGCCAGTTGCTCGGCCACCATTGACCAGACGTTTCCAATTGGTGAGAGATCTGGAGGATATGCTGACCAGGGCAGCAGTAGAACATTTTCTGTATCCAGAAAGGCCCTTACAGGACCTGCAACATGCTGTCGTGCATTATCCTGCTGAAATGTAGGGTTTCGCAGGGACCGAATGAAGGGTAGAGCCACGGGTCGTAACACATCTGAAATGTAACGTACACTGTTCAAAGTGCCGTCAATGCGAACAAGAGGTGACCGAGACGTGTAACCAATGGCACCCCATACCATCACGCCAGGTGATACGCCAGTATGGCCATGACGAATACACGCTTCCAATGTGCGTTCACCGCGAAGTCGCCAAACACGGATGCGACCATCATAATGCTGTAAACAGAACCTGGATTCATCCGAAAAAATGACGTTTTGCCATTAGTGCACCCAGGTTCGTCGTTGAGTACACCATCGCAGGCGCATCTGTCTGTGATGCAGCGACAAGGGTGACCGCAGCCATGTTGTCCGAGCTGATAGTCCATGCTGCTGCAAACGTCGTCGAACTGTTCGTGCAGATGGTTGTTGCCTTGCATACGTCCCCATCTGTTGACTCAAGGATCGAGACGTGGCTGCACGATCTGTTACAGTGATGCGGATAAGATGCCTGTCATCTCGACTACTAGTGATACGAGGCCGTTGGGCTCCAGCACGGCGTTCCGTATTACCCTCCTGAACCCACCGATTCCATATTCTGCTAACAGTCATTGGGTCTCGACCAACGCGAGCAGCAATGTCGCGATACGATAAACCGCAATCGCGATATCCTACAATCCGACCTTTATCAAAGTCTCAAACGTGATGGTATGCATTTCTCCTCCTTACACGAGGCATTACAACAATGTTTCACCAGGCAACGCCGGTCAACTGCTGTTTGTGTATGAGAAATCGGTTTGAAACTTTACTCATGTCAGCACGTTGAAGGTGTCGCCACCGGCGCCAACCTTGTTTGAATGCTTTAAAAAGCTAATCATTTGCATATCACAGCATCTTCTTCCTTCGTGGTGTAGCAATGTTAATGGACAGTAGTGTATTAACAGCCATCAACGTTTTCCTTAATATGCTTTAGGTACGTAGTTTTTATTTCAAAAATCATGTACAGTCACAGCCTCTGCAGGGTTGTGCTCTGATTGTCGCGCTCTTACTGCGCAGTTTGGAAATGGCTGAGGCTGCTTTCTGTTCCGTAATGAAACGCGCTTGGAACACAAATAAAAATGCCGAGAAATAGGCTGTTCTTGATGTTTTTCATAAATTTACGAAGATATTCGGCTTTGAAGTTTTCCCAGCAATGTATATAATGCAATTGATAAAGAAACACCCATTTAACGTGTAGCGCAGTCGGTAGCGTGACAGAACGTGAACCAAATGCGGTTTTCATTTGTTGGTTCAAATCACCCCAGTATCATTTCTCGTTCAATTTGAAATACGTAACTAACTCACGCCATCTTTCGGCCACGAGAGGCCATTCGGTACCATACGGCCGCCGTGTCACCCTCAGATGAGGATGCGGATAGGAGGGGCGTGTGGTCAGCACACCGCTCTCCCGGCCTTTACGGAGCCGCTACTATTCGGTCGAGTAGCTCCTCAGTTGTCATTACGAGGCTAAGTGCACCCTGAAAAACGGCAACGGCGAATGGCGGCCCAGATGGTCACCCATCCAAGTGCCGGCCACGCCCGACAGCGCTTAACTTCGGTGATCTGACGGGGAACCGTGTATCCACTGCGACAAGGCCGTTGCCCCTTGAAATACCTACATCTCGTATTATACAACTCATCACCATTTTTTATGAATAATGGTTCAAATGGTTCTAAGCACTATGGGACTTTACATCGAGGGCATCAGTCCCCTAGACTTAGAACTACTTAAACCTAACTAACCTAAGGACATCACACACATCCATTCCCGACGCAGGATTCGAACCTGAGACCATAGCAGCAGCGCAGTTCGGACTGAAGCGCCTAGAACCGTTCGGTTTTATGAATAATGCACATCATCTTGTTTCTAATTACATATTGGACGCGAAATTCCTGTTTCCATTTCAAATACAAAATATTAAATATTGATGGTGCACACAGCTTATGCATAAGTTTCCCTGTGGTTAAGTCAGGAATTTTCATTGTTCTTGCTTTTAATTACAATAGTACGTTAGCTAATAAAGATATGCTGTTGAGTATTTCGTCTAGTCGTCTAAGGAGCGTATTGTGGGTGATTTGCAGTGTATTATTCATTCTGCTTAAAAATTAAATGACATTCGAATCTGTATTGCTCGTCTCTTTTACGTGTGAACTGCAGCTGGCCACGTCACTGCAGGGTAGCTGTACCAGCTGACCGCCCAGTGCTGTCCAAATTAGATGCGCCGGTAAAGCTGTAGTCCCGTATTATCGCTAAGTCGATGTGGGCGTAACGCACAGCACAAAACGTACCCTTATTATCGTAGCTGATAGTACTCGAGACAGCTTGGCTGCAGTTCCACGTGAAACCGAAATCCAATGAGGTTCCAGCAAACGCGGAAGAACACATTGTGCGATGTTTACATCAGGTTTATTCTGATGCTGAACGGATTATAGTCCACGTTCGATGCCACTGACCTCTTCTGAACGACCCGTTCTGCTGTTACTGTTTCTTGTACCGACAATGTTCCCCACCTCCTTTCATACTGGCGAGTCAGATACTCGTGACGTCTAGTGCATAATTCCACATTACGTAGCGGTATCCGGATACTTCTGATCATGTGGTGTGTAACGTTCCTGTTATTGCTGAATAAGTCATCAGCGCAGGGTAGGCTATGTATAACACTGTGGGGGCAAGGACTGCAAATCTGAATACTATATTACTAAACAAACTAGTAAACTATCGCGACAGTGTTAGTTACAGGGTGTTTCAAAAATGACCGGTATATTTGAAACGGCAATAAAAACTAAACGAGCAGCGATAGAAATACACCGTTTGTTGCAATATGCTTGGGACAACAGTACATTTTCAGGCAGACAAACTTTCGAAATTACAGTAGTTACAATTGTCAACAACAGATGGCGCTGCGGTCTGGGAAACTCCATAGTACGATATTTTCCACATATCCACCATGCGTAGCAATAATATGGCGTAGTCTCTGAATGAAATTACCCGAAACCTTTGACAACGTGTCTGGCGGAATGGCTTCACATGCAGATGAGATGTACTGCTTCAGCTGTTCAATTGTTTCTGGATTCTGGCGGTACACCTGGTCTTTCAAGTGTCCCCACAGAAAGAAGTCACAGGGGTTCATGTCTGGCGAATAGGGAGGCCAATCCACGCCGCCTCCTGTATGTTTCGGATAGCCCAAAGCAATCACACGATCATCGAAATATTCATTCAGGAAATTAAAGACGTCGGCCGTGCGATGTGGCCGGGCACCATCTTGCGTAAACCACGAGGTGTTCGCAGTGTCGTCTAAGGCAGTTTGTACCGCCACAAATTCTCGAAGAATGTCCAGATAGCGTGATGCAGTAATCGTTTCGGATCTGAAAAATGGGCCAATGATTCCTTTGGAAGAAATGGCGGCCCAGACCAGTACTTTTTGAGGATGCAGGGACGATGGGACCGCAACATGGGGCTTTTCGGTTCCCCATATGCGCCAGTTCTGTTTATTGACGGAGCCGTCCAGGTAAAAATAAGCTTCGTCAGTAAACCAAATGCTGCCCACATGCATATCGCCTTCATCAATCCTGTGCACTATATCGTTAGCGAATGTCTCTCGTGCAGCAATGGTAGCGGCGCTGAGGGGTTGCCGCGTTTGAATTTTGTATGGATAGAGGTGTAAACTCTGGCGCATGAGACGATACGTGGACGTTGGCGTCATTTGGACCGCAGCTGCAACACGGCGAACGGAAACCCGAGGCCGCTGTTGGATCACCTGCTGCACTAGCTGCGCGTTGCCCTCTGTGGTTGCCGTACGCGGTCGCCCTACCTTTCCAGCACGTTCATCCGTCACGTTCCCAGTCCGTTGAAATTTTTCAAACACATCCTTTATTGTATCGCTTTTCGGTCCTTTGGTTACATTAAACCTCCGTTGAAAACTTCGTCTTGTTGCAACAACACTGTGTTCTAGGCGGTGGAATTCCAACACCAGAAAAATCCTCTGTTCTAAGGAATAAACCATGTTGTCCACAGCACACTTGCACGTTGTGAACAGCACACGCTTACAGCAGAAAGACGACGTACAGAATGGCGCACCCACAGACTGCGTTGTCTTCTATATCTTTCACATCACTTGCAGCGCCATCTGTTGTTGAAAATTGTAACTACTGTAATTTCGAAAGTTTGTCCGCCTGAAAATGTACTGTTGTCCCAAGCATATTGCAACAAACGGTGTATTTCTATCGCTGCTCGTTTAGTTTTTATTGCCGTTTCAAATATACCGGTCATTTTTGAAACACCCTGTATATTTATATTTTACCAGGTTCAGAATTGCGATGGGTGAAACTGGTCCATTATTCAAATATAAATACAATGGCAATACAGTAAAGTCTATTAAGTGAAGAGGAGGGGATATATAGTATCAATAGAAAGCAAACGATTAACTCATATTACTTCTGATCAATTAATATTTCTTCTACAGCCTTAATTGACAGAACGGTTTAGATAGCATTGACACGCGAAGAAAACAATATTTAAGTCATAATATTAATACGTGGGCACGAAAATTGAAGTACTGATTTTTAATATTAATTGTGCAAGGACACCAATATCCTTATATAATCAGAAACGTATTTTGCCACGGATGTGCACGAAGAACACATGTATGTGTGTGTTTGTGACCATTAAGAGCGGTAAAAGGACTAGATGCCTTCACATTCGTGTTACATTCCCTATCACGCATTAAAATCTCTAATACCTGAAGATGGAAAATTGAAGAGCTACCAACCTCTGCCCTGGGCATCGATCAGATTCTGTGGTAGAAACGGCACACGAAAGCAACAACATTTCGTGAAATCTCATTATAGGAACTTTCATATTTACATGGTTCATTTGCAGTAATACATGCATACTGGGCAGTTACAATGCGACAACTGTTACGTCGATGATGTGAGCAGTGAAAATAACATATTGTAGTAACGAAGTCTGTAAATAAGGTTGTACATTGGCGTTGTTATTTCGCTTGATTTTCTGTGAGAGTAACTGTGTTCTCATTTCCTGCCATTACCAAGTTTCTAATTTTTCAGTCCTTCATTTTGAGTAAAAACTACGACTTCCGACTTATGTGGAAACTGCATATTTATTCAGGACATGCCTGAAATGAGCATGCCAACGGGCCAGAGTTGAAGATGCAGAGCTAGACAGACACAATTTTTGCGTAGAGAAAGTAATAGCTCTATGGACATTCATAATGCTAATGCATCTGTTTCATTTAACGATAATAATATTAATACGTGCGTATCGAAAATTGACGTACCGATTTTCAAAATTAATTATTACAGGAGCCAATGAAACTTATATAATTCGAAAGGAACTTTGCCGTACATGTGCTCAACAGAAAAAAATCACATGTGTACATAAACATTAGGAGAAGTAAATGGAAGTAGACACAGTTGAGAAGTTTTCCTTTGTCTCTGACATTGCTGTCAACTTCTACCACGCGTAACGATCGGGTGCTACTGTAGAAATGACACAAGAAAGTAACAACGTTTCGTGAAGTTACATTCTAGGGACGTTCATGTTTAAATGTTGCAGATAGTTCATTTGCAGTAACACATGCATACTGGACAGCTACAATACCGCAACTGCTACGTCGTTGGTGTTGTCAACAGTGGAAAACTAAACGTCGTAACGAAGCCGTCGGGGACAACAAACGTTGTTTATTAGCGTTGTTTTTTCACTTTCTTTGGTCTAAGAGTAAACGGAACTACCTCTGTGTTCGTCTGCCGCCATCACCACAAAATTTAGTGTGTTCCTAATTTTCAGTATCTTCATTTTGAGTAGCTACAGCGTCCCTTATTATAAAGAAACTGTATTTATTTTAGGCTATGCCTGAAAGAAGAACACAAACGGGTCGGACTGAAAGACGAAGAGCTAGAGAGACATAATTCCTGCGTAGAGAAAGTAATAGGACTAATGCATATGTGATAACGATAATTCTACTGACATTCTGAAAGATACATTTAAATGTGCACTGAGCATAATTCCAAATAATTTTGAGAACTGTAATTGCGGTTTGATGAATTTACAATGCGCATTTTGTAATGCAAATCATTTCGCGTCTGAGGTGATTTTACGCCATAGAACGGCATTCACATTCTGTCGTCATAAGGGAAAAGTTAATTTGTCACCATTAACACAAAATTTATTTTTCAACACATTGTATCAAGGACTCACTTCAGATGATCGAACAATTAAAGAGAAATCAAAGAATTATTTCAAGAATACACGTGGCTACAACGGAAAATTTACGACAAATTAGTTCTGCGACTAAAATATCAGGCACTTTAAGATTCATGACATTTGCTATCACAAATCAGGTCCACTGATGCAACTCGTCGAATTTCGACCACCGGCGATACTAGTGGCTTTTAATCTGCTTGGGGGATCTCTAATACCACGCATAAAACTCTCGTCTGCGTGGATCGTACGGAAACCTGGTGAGACAAGAGAGATGGAAGTGCATCCTCTCCATCACCGGGGCTCAAGGCTTATAGAATTTGGTAGAACCACAAACAATCGCATGGATCATCATATATGGCTACGAGAAGATTGGTCGACCATCAAAAGTGTAGCAAAACCACCCATTCGGTATTCGTATGAGCAGTTCTTGAAAAATAAGCAGCGGGATATGAGTAACTGATTTATAATCCATTCGTGAACTGAATATCAGGAATCTAATTAGGTCACCGAAATTGATCCGACGAAAAACTCACATCTCAGAATGAACAATGCCTAATAGAACTTAACACACAACCTGCAGTGCTTCACTTACATCAACAAGTCGGTGCTGTCGCTCATCGGAAGGTGATTTCCTCCAACGACAGTAGTCGCAATGCCGCTAACAACCGGCATCCTGTGTCCGCCTCCTCCAGAGTCCACCGATCAAGAGCCTTGTACATATGACTCTAAAACCAGAATAAACACGGAGCGAGGTGGCACAGTGGTTAGCACACTGGACTCGCATTCCGGAGGACGACGGTTCAATCCCGTCTCCGGCCATCCTGATTTAGGTTTTCTGTGATTTCCCTAAATCGTTTCAGGCAAATGCCGGGATGGTTCCCTTGAAAGGGCACGGCCGATTTCCTTCCCCATCTTTCCCTGACCCGAACTTGCGCTCCGTCTCTAATGACCTCGTTGTCGACGGGACGTTAAACACTAATCTCCTCCTCCTCCTCCAGAATAAACACGCTACGTCTTTTCTAACAAGGGAACCTCCCCATCGCACCCCCCTCAGATTCAGTTATAAGTTGGCACAGGGATAGGCCATGAAAAACTGAACACAGATCAATCGAGAAAACAGGAAGAAGTTGTATGGAACTATGAAAAAAATAAGCAAAATATACAAACTGAGTAGTCCGTGTGCAAGATAAGCCACATCAAGGTACGTGTACACTGAGGAGCACCGTGGTCTCGTGGTTACCGTGAGCAACTATGGAGCGGAAGGTCCCTGGTTCAATCCTCCCTCGAGTGAAAAGTTTTAATTTTTTATTTTCAGACAATTATCAAAGTTCATGCACTCAGACATGATCAACTTCGCTCTCCAAAATTCCAGGACATGTTCAGATTTGCTTGGACACATGCAGGATTTGACGGTCTACACACGGAAAAACTTGAAAACGTTAAAACCGTATGTTTTGACAGAGCACAGGGAAAACTGTGCGACTGTGAAACTGTTGCATTCATTTGTTGCCGTTTATGTGACAAACTCTTATGTTTTCATCACTTTTTTGGGAGTGATTATCACATCCACAAGAAAACCTAAATCGGGCAAGGTAGAAGAATCTTTTTACCCATTCGCCAAGTGTGCAAGTTAGGTGGGTCGACAACATATTCCTGTAATGTGACGCACATGCCGTCACCAGTGTCGTATAGAATATTTCAGACGTGTTTTCCTGTGGAGGAATCGGTTGACCTATGAATTTGCGATCAAATGTTTTCGGTTCCTATTGGAGAGGCACGTCCTTTCGTCTACTAATCGCACGGTTTTGCGGTGCGGTCGCAAAACACAGACACTAAACTTATTACAGTGAACAGAGACGTCAATGAATGAACGGTCAGATCGTAACTTTGCGAAAATGAAGTAAGTAAAATTTTTATTCGGAGGACGACTCGAACCAAGGACCTCTCGTTCCGCAGCTTGTCACTCTAACCACGGGACCACGGCGCTCTTCAGCTTAAATAGCCCTTGATGTTGCATATCTTACACTTTTACTACTCAGTTTGTATATTTTGCTTATTTTTTCATTGTTCCACACAACTTCTTCCTGTTTTCTCGATTGATCTGTGTTCAGTTTTTCAAGGCCTATCCACTGTGTCAATTTATAACTAAATCTGAGGGGGGTGCGATGGGGAGGTTCCCTTGTAAGCTCCGCTTAGACTCTGAATAAGAAAACCCTTAAGCAAGTTTTCTGGCTAATCACGTACAAACAACAATTGATCCGCCCGTCAGGTGCCAATCTGTTTTCATTTCATACCATCTCTACATTAAATTTTGGAGTTTAGCCAACGGGACAGAGAAAAGCCGATTTTTTGTCACCCCCTCCTAACGAGACTGGGTGGAAATTTTCCACGAACGATTTCTACAGAAACAGAAAGAAAAGGAACAAGAGAGACAGTGCGAGTTTGCGCAAACCACTTTGGCGCCAATTTGTCATGGATTTTGGATCCTTTTAGAAAATGTCTTTGCGTTGTAATTACAAAGAGTGCTTCTCTTTCCACTGTCTATCCCAAGACATGTTCGAGCATCTACTGGGAAGATATATTCATTCAGCCCAGTCTCTTCTGGTGCCACCAGGTTGGCCCATCTAATAATGATCCATTATCAGACAATCGAAAGTGGCGTACCTAACTTAACATCTAACCCCTCTATCGCCGTTTAGTTCAACGCCTGGAAGTCGCCTAACATCACCGGAGGAACATGTAACTATCTCCTGTTGTCAGGGAGTGACAAGCTCTCCCCCGGTAGCATGGGCCACCGTCGAAGCGACGTTGCCGCGTGTACAAAACTCACTTCACAAGGACTCGCCCCAGCCGTGTCCTTACTCAGGCCTGAAGCCAAAATCAAGCTTTAAGTTAAGACTTCACTCTCTTATACCAGCAATTAAAACTGTTCATACTCTGCTAAGGCTGGGAAATGCATCTATGAGGGTAATCCCAAATGTAAGATCTCCTACTTTTTTATAAGTGCATAGACCTGTTTATTTCTACAATGGTTTACATCAGTTTACAGCTTGAACACTTAGCTATTTTTTGACATAATCATTATTTCTGTCGATGCATTTTTGTAGACGCTGTGGCAGTTTTTGTATGCCCATGTCATACCAACTCGCCGCCATGCTGTTCACAAAGTTACGAACCTCTTCTTCCACCTCGTCGTCGGAGCTGAATAGCTTTCCGGCCAAATGCTCTTTTAACCTATAGAACAGGTGATAGTCACTGGGCGCCAAGTCAGGACTATAGGGTGGGTGGGTGATTGAGTTCCACTGAAACTGTTGCAAGAGAGCAACGGTTTGCCAGGCGATGTGTGGGCGAGCGTTGTCATGGAGAATGTGTACGCCCTTACTCAACATTGCTCTTCTCTGGTTCTGAGTTGCCCGATTGAGTTTTTTCATAGTCTCACAGTACCTGTCAGCGTTAATTGTGATCCCAGCAATTCAGCTCCGACGAAGAGGTAAAAGAAGAGATTCATAATTTTCTGAACAGCATGGCAGTGAGCTGATATGACTTCGGCATACAAAAACTGCCACAGCGTCTACAAAAATGCATCGACAGAAATGGTGATTATGTCGAAAAATAGCTAAATGTTCAAGCTGTAAACTGATGTAAACCATCGTAGAAATAAACAGGTATGTGTACTTATAAAAAAAAAGGAGACTTTACTTTTGGGATTACCCTCGTACATTAAAATCAAAGGACTGGATGTGGAAATCTGATACGTGTTCCCCCTATGCTCCTGATAATTTTCGTTGTCTTACCCACTCCCTTCCTATTAAAGGGGGCGGACATGAAACCAACAGCATAAGAGGAGGTTGCTCTCAGTGTAACGACCCAGTTGACGATTAGCTGGACCCTTGGAAATGGAAATGTCGTGTGGCTAGGGCCTCCCGTCGGGTAGACCGTTCGCCTGGTGCAGGTCTTTCGATTTGAAGCCACTTAGGCGACCTGCGTGTCGATGGGGATGAAATGGTGATGATTAGGACAACACAACACCCAGTCCTGAGCGGAGAAAATTTCCGACCCAGCCGGGAATCGAACCCGGGCCCTTAGGATTGACAGTCTGTGACGCTGACCACTCAGCTACCGGGGCGGACAGCTGGACCCTTGAAAGTGTTTTTGTACGCTGCACACCTGTTAATTGTGATCCTCGTAATGTCATTTGGTATTGTGATGGTGTTGGTGCTAGCAGAGTGTATCCGCTTGTTACATGTTGAACACTGTGTTGCAGGGGTGATTCCCGAGGTGGTGCTGAACGATTGCCGGCGGTGCTCGCCGCAGCAGGCGGCCAGCGCGATGCACCTCATGGACTTCCTGGACAGCCGGCACCCCGGCGTCTGGCAGGCTGTCCGGGAAAAGTACTCCAGCGGACGCTGACCGTCGCAGTTCTACCTATCTAACATATTCCTTTTCTAATAAAACTACATCTAAAAAGCAAACAATTTTTGTTCGGAATGTGTCCCCACCGCCACACTCCTAACGACAGCAAAACGTCTCCAACGGACCCTCAAGACCGCTGATCAATCGCTGTGTTATGCTCTGCCAACGGCGTCATTTAGATCGACAGGTATTGTCAGTTTGCCGATACCTTTCATTAGAGATGTTCGTCAGTTGGCGCTAAAGTGTTAAAATCAACCCATTCATTGGCGTAATTATACCTCGAGCAAAATAGTAAAGTTCAAAAATGTTCAAATGTTTGTGAAATCTTATGGGACTTAACTGCTAAGGT
The DNA here is from genome assembly GCF_023898315.1 of Schistocerca nitens. NCBI lineage: Eukaryota > Metazoa > Arthropoda > Insecta > Orthoptera > Acrididae > Schistocerca > Schistocerca nitens. The sequence goes on from NC_064619.1 coordinate 433,630,469, forward strand.
CATCAGTCCCTAAGCATACGCACTACTTAACCTAGCCGGCCGGAATGGCCGAGCGGTTCTAGGCGCTACAGTCTGGAACCGCGCGGCCGCTACGGTCGCAGGTTCGAATCCTGCCTCGGGCATGGATGTGTGTGATGTCCTTAGGTTAGTTAGGTTTAAGTAGTTCTAGGTGTTAGGGGACTGATGACCTCAGCAGTTAAGTCATAGTGCTCAGAGCCATTTTAACCAATTAACCTAAATCATCCTAAGGACAAACACACACACCCATGCCCGAGGGAGGACTCGAACCTCTGCCGGGGACAAAATAGTAAAGTGACTGACAGTGAAGCATCCGAGGGGCCATGGACGTCTGCAGAAATTTTTCCAAGGGTGGCAAGATTTAAAGCTTGAGAGTTTTATACAGCTGATTCGATGAGTTTGAAAACCTGTAACCGGCCGCTGTGGCAGAGCGGTTCTAGGCGATTCAGTCCGGAACCACTCGGCTGCTACGGTCGCAGGTTCGAATCCTGCCTCAGGCATGGATGTATGTGATGTCGTTAGGTTAGTTAGGTTTACGTAGTTCTAAGTCTAGGGGACTGATAACCACAGATGTTAAGTCCCATAGTGCTTAGAGCCATTTGAACCATTTGAAAACTTGTCATGCTCCAAGAACTAAGTTTAACGAGAAGTACCCAAAACTTGGTCTATTTCAAAATGGCTCTGAGCACTATGGGACTTAACTTCTGAGGTCATCAGTCCCCTAGAACTACGAACTACGTAAACCTAACTAACCTAAGGACGTGAAACATATCCATGCCCGAGGCAGGATTCGAACCTGCGACCGTAGCAGTCGCGCGGTTCCTGACTGTAGTGCCTAGAACCGCTCGTCCACCACGGCCGGCCTATCTCAAAAGATTGATATCTATATACTTAATACTTTTTTATTTCTAATATTTTTAATAAATGTCATGTCTAGTCCGAAAAAACAGACACCAAGTATATAATTAAGGTGAGGACAGCCAATGGTCACTTCAGTGTGGATCCACATCACGCTCGAACTCTTATGGGAATCGGCAAAATGCCACAAGTAATGAGGATAATGGGGCACTACGTCAGTAATGTCTGGATGAGCTGAGAATTTCCGTGTAACGGGAGGCGTACTAGAGTACTTCCTGCAGGTATGATGATAATTGTGTCTGGATGGCCCAGGGGTTTGCCGGCACGGTAGCTCAGCGTGTTCGGTCAGAGAGCTAATTGCCTTCTGTAATGAAAAAACTGAGTAACTGGATCAATGGTGAACTTGAATGGGTGTCATGCGACGTTCACCTTGAACAAATGCAACGACGAATAACGAACAAAATGAGATTTCTTTTTTTTTTTTTTAAAAAAAGGTATTCAGCATATCTGCCTACTAAGCAAGAGACTGAAGTTCAAATCTCATTGGGTACAAATTTTCAATTTTCCCCATTCATTTAAATCAATACTCACTGGCAGTTAATGTCATTAATTCCTCTGTCTTAACATTTTAAGGTAGATTACTTTGGAACATACACAGAAAGCATATTTAAATTGGCTTTTGACTGTTCATACTGACATTTCCACTTGCATGACAACTGGTTACATCAGCGACATTACTATCTCCTCCCTTTCCACCTTTCCTCTGCTTTCTTCGTATCTTTACCTTCGTCATCTGATGTTGTGACGTAAGTTTCAGAATCTTTATCATCAGACTCTAAAGCTGTGGATCCAGAGAAATCCTTGATAGTCAAGATAGGAATTTAGTTTATTTGATAACTAGTTTCGGCTTATACACAAGCCATCTTAAGACCAGAACTGTAAAACTGATTAGTGCAAAATTGCCAAACGGCGGGATACAGTGTCATCATTTGTATGAGCTGGATTGTTTGCCGTACACTAATAAACATATATTGTTTTGATCTGATGAAGGCTTGTGCGTAAGACGAAACTAGTTATCAAATAAAATAAATTGCGATCTTGACTATCAACGATTTCACTGAATTCACAGCTTCAGTACAACAGGACGCGTATCTCCATTTTGACCACGTCAAACAATAGGACTCAGCCTGTGAATTCATGTCGTCATCTCTAGTAAGCTGCATTTAGAATATTCTAGCTCTTATTTCATCCCAAGAATCCAAAATTGGATCGCCATTGTGGTCGAGCTTAACAACTCGCCTCTGGCTTGTTGTTTTTGTTGTGACTGAGTGAGTGACGTGTAACGTTCTTTCGTTTCCGGCAGAGACAAGTGAGAGAAACATTCAAATTTTGTTAAAAATATGCAGTGCATGAATAAAGGTTTGTCTTGGGAAAGACTCCCCACAAAAATGATGTGCTCAAAGCGCTTGGTAACTTTAGACACATTGAGATACAATTAATTTTCTACCGTACTGAATTACCATCGTCTAAATACATATGCCATCGTGCATCATGATCTTTTGATGTATAAGGCACTGGTGGTTATTGAAAATCATCATTGTTTAAATGCTAGTTGACCGTAAAAATACCATAGTGACATCAACGTGAAAAAGTGATAATAAATATTAATTCGGTCTCCGTAAAAGTAGGCCTGCAAGTTCGATTTGTGGAGAATACAATGCTAAAATTACGCCATACGAAACTGAATCGCCCGTTCTGCCTTCAAACAATGTCTGCACAGTTTCCTTATACATCTAGCCGAAACATTTGAGATCATTCAACAAAATTAATATGATGATGACAAAGGTTTGTACAACAACTGCAGCCGCTAGTAATAATGGATGAAATGATTATTATTCGATAAATCAGAGCTAATATATCGAGTAGCTTTGGAACATACGTGAGAAGCCACAAGAGGAAGTGTCAACTTCCTAATGCTTGTACATCGCTTGCCTCTAAAAAAATACAGGGGATGCTTATTACGCTTCAGCATATTGTCAGTGAATCCAGTCTTTGATATTACAAATACATTTTGAAAGACGAGAGTTTCTTACATTCGTAAAAATAATAACTAATAAATCATATTTTTATATGACACGCTTCAATCGTCACGTCGATTGGCGCCATCACTGCATTACATATAGCTCGCTTCACTTGTCTCTTAATCATCATTGCCCCTACTCGACATTCAGTACAACATAACTACACCGCCGGCCGCGGTGGTCTCGCGGTTCTAGGCGCGCAGTCCGGAACCGTGCGACTGCTACGGTCGCAGGTTCGAATCCTGCCTCGGGCATGGATGTGTGTGATGTCCTTAGGTTAGTTACGTTTAAGTAGTTCTAAGTTCTAGGGGACTTATGACCACAGCAGTTGAGTCCCATAGTGCTCAGAGCCATTGCCATAACTACACCATAGTAACCTCACTCTTACATTCCTCACTACTGCCTTCCTCGCTGTCTGCTGTTCTGTGTACCATCTCGATGTGTGTGGCATCACTAGCTCTCGTGTAAACATTACTTTCTTTGCTGTCGAGTTTTAGTGCCCCTTCCTTGCGTGTGACGTCACTCGTGTTGGTGTGTTCACTACTCATTCCGACTTCTTGTAGCTGATTTATTAAAATTGGCCAAACAATATCTCAGTAATACCTATAGTTTTCATTCTGATCGTGTCATCTAACTGGCTCGTAGTGACTATCTTCTTTCTGGTGTACTTAGTGTTCGTGGTCCTGACTGTTGTCTCGCATATGCGTAGGCCTCCACATATGCTCGCCTCTACTATCCTCCTGGTTTGTTTAGATGACATTGAATCTAATAATGTAATATATATACTATGCCTGTCTGAGCATCACACTGTGTCTGATATGGAAAAGGTAAATATCAGTGGTTATAAACTAGCTGCACATATGAGTAGAGAGAATAAGGTGGGAGGAGGAGTTGCCACATATGTCAAAAGTTATCACTGTGTAGAAAGCTTAGATACAATAAAGTTTTGTCTAGAGCAACATAAAGAAGCATGTGCCTGTCAACTTAAACTGAAGGAGGACTCTTTTATAATTGTAACAGTGTATAGGTCCCCTTCAGGAAAGTTTCATTTATTCCTGGAAAACTTGGATGCCTTGTTGTGCTATCTGTCAGATAGGGGAAAGCAAATTATTATTTGTGGGGACTTCAATGTTGATTAATTGAAAGAGTGTAATAGGAAGAATGACCTGGAAGTCTTGCTCGGTTCTTTCAATTTGACATCTGTCATTAATTTTCCTACTCGGGTAGTAAAGGACAACAGCACATTGATAGATAACACTTTTATAGACCAAGACAGGTTTAAAAACATAAATTCTTATCCTGTTGAGAATGGGCTTTCTGATCACGATGCTCAGCTAGTTACAGTATATGACATAACTCCATTCAGTAATTCAAAACTACCCTCCAAAGTTGTGCGTTCAATTAATGACTCAACAATTAGAAACTTCAGAGAAAATCTTCAGCAGTTAGACTGGGATGAGGTTTATAAGGAACCTGATGCTAATTTAAAATGTAACTCATTTCATGATACACTTGTAAGAGAATTTGAAAACTGTTTCCCCAAGAAAGTAGTTAAATCTAATTATAAGAAACTATGCAAGAAACCTTGGCTTACTAAAGGAATAAAAATATCTTGTAACCACAAAAGGGAACTGTATCTAACAACAAGAAAGAATAATGACCCAGAAAGAGTCAAATATTATAAAAACTACTGTACTACATTAAGAAAGGTTATTAAAAAGTCCAGACGCACGTGCATCATGTCTGAGATTAATACCTCTGATAACAAAATCAAAACAATTTGGAATATTATTACAAGGGAGACAGGACAACCAAGAGTACAGGATGACAGCATCACCACCAAAGCGAATGCAAACTTGATAAACAACAAGCCGTAAGTCGAAAACATTTTGAATAATCATTTTTTAAATGTTGTAGAGAAAATAGGATCTAAATGTTCATTAGAAGAAGCAAGGCAATTATTGGAAGAGGCCTTACCCACACCATTTGATACAATTGAAATTCCACCCACCTCTCCATCTGAAATTAGGAAGATAATAAACTCTCTCAAGAATAAAAGCTCACATGGGATTGATGGCATTTCCAGCAGGATAATAAAAGCTTGTTCCCAAGAAATGAGTGGGATTCTTAGCCACATATGTAATAACTCTCTGAAGCAGGGTATTTTTCAAGATAGACTGAAGTATGCCATTGTTATACCACTGCATAAAAAAGGGGTTACGTCTGATGTCAACAACTACTGCCCAATCTCTCTTCTGACTGCATTATCCAAAATTCTTGAAAAAGTAATGTATTGTAGAGTAGCTTTATACCTTTGTAAAAATAAAGTGTTAACAAAATGTCAGTTTCGTTTCCAGATGGGTTTTTCAACGGAAAATGCTATATATACTTTCACTAATGAAATATTAAATGCTCTGAGTAACCGGAAGTCACCCGTTGGGATTTTTTGTGATCTATCAAAGGCTTTTGATTGTGTAAATCATGGAATACTTCTAGATAAGCTCAAGTATTGTGGTATGAATGGGATAGTGCTCAAATGGTTTAAATCATACCTAACTGGAAGAGTGCAGAAAGTTGAAATAAACAGTTCACATAATATGCAAAAAACTGGTGATTTCTCAAACTGGGGAACAATCAAGAATGGGGTGCCACAAGGTTCGGTCTTGGGTCCTCTGCTGTTCTTAATATATATTAATGACTTGCCATTCTATATTCACGAAGATACAAAGCAGGTACTTTTTGCCGATGATACAAGTATAGCTATCACACCTGACAGACAAGAATTAACTGGTGAAATTGTAAACGATGTTTTTCAGAAAATCATTAAGTGGTTCTCTGCAAATGGGCTCTCATTAAACTTTGACAAAACACAGTATATACAGTTCCACACAGTAAATGCAATGACGGTATTAATAAATATAGATTTCGATCAGAAATCGGTAGCTAAGGTAGAATATTCAAAATTTCTATGTGTATGCATTGATGAGGGGTTGAACTGGAAAAAAACATACTGAGGATCTGCTGAAACGTTTGAGTCCAGCTACTTATGCTATTAGGGTCATTGCAAATTTTGGCGGTATACATCTGAGTAAATTAGCTTACCATGCCTATTTTCATTCTCTGCTTTCGTATGGCATAATATTCTGGGGTAACTCATCATTGAGTAAAAGAGTGTTCATTGCACAAAAGCGTGTAATCAGAATAATTGGTGGAGCTCATCTAAGATCATCCTGCAGACACTTATTTAAAGAGCTAGAAATCTTCACTGTAGCCTCACAATATACATATTCTCTTATGAAATTTGTTATTAACAATCCGAACGAATTCAAAAGTAATAGCAGTGTACATGGCTACAACACTAGGAGGAAGGATGATTTTCACTATTCAAGGTTAAATCTAACTTTGGCTCAGAAGGGGGTAAATTATGCTGCCACGAAAGTCTTTGGTCACTTACCTAATAGCATCAAAAGTCTGACAGACAGCCATATAGCATTTAAAAGGAAATTAAAAGAATTTCTTAATGGCAACTCCTTCTACTCATTAGATGAATTTTTGGATATAGTAAGTGGGTAATATCCCAACCTCCAAAAAAAAATATAAAAGAATAAAAATAAAAAAAAATATTGAGTGTCATGTAGTATTTTGTCTAATGTAATATCTTGTATAGACACCTTTTATTAACCTGACACGGTACACATCATTACGAAGTGCCGTATTCATGGTCTATGGAACAAGTACTAATCTAATCTAATCTAATCTTATTTTGCTAATGATCTCTTGTCTTTTCGTTTCCCTCTTCTGTTCTTTTTCCACAGTTAGGTCTTCGTTAGTCTCCTCTTCCACACCGTTCATGTTCGTTGTTACCATCGTTTCTCGATCTTTATATACACTGAAGAGCCAAATAAACTGGTACATCTGCCTAACATCGGGTAGGGCCCCCGCCAGCACGCAGAAATGCCCCAACATGACGTGGCACGGACTCGACTAATGTCTGAAGTAGTGCTGGAGGGAATTGACGCCATGAATCCTTCAGGACTGTTCGTAAATCCGTAAGAGTACGAGGGGGTGGAGATCTCTTCTGAGCAGCACATTGCAAGATGTCCTAGATATACTCAATAATGTTCATGTCTGGGGAGTTTGGTGGCCAGCAGAAGTGTTTAAACTCAAAAGACTGTTCCTGGAGCCAATCTGTAGCAATTCTGGCCTTTTGGGGTCTCGCACTGTCCTGCTGGAATTGCCCAAGTACGTTGATATGCACAATGAACATGAATGGATGCAGATGATCAGACAGGATGCTTATGTACATGTCACCTATCAGAGTCGTATCTAGACGTATCAGTGGTCCCATATCACTCCAATTGCACACACCCCTCACCATTACAGATGCTCCACCAGTTATAACAGTCCTCTGCTGACATGCAGGGTCCATGGATTCATGAGGTTGTCTCCAAACCCGTGCACGTTCATCGGCTCGATGTAATTTGAAACGAGACTCGTCCGGCCAGACAACATGTTTCCAGTCATCAACAGTCCAATGTCGGCGTTGACGGACCCTGGCGAGGCGTAAAACTTTGTGTCGTGCTGTCACCAAGGGTAGACGAGTGGGCCTTCGGCTCCGAAAGCCCATATCGGTGATGTTTCGTTGAATGGTTCACACGCTGACACTCGTTGATGGCCCAGCATTGAAATGTGCAGCCATTTGCGGAATTTCGTCCTTCTGTCACCTTGAACGATTCTCTTCAGTCGTTTTTGGTCGCGTTCTTACAGGATCTTTTTCCGGCCGCAGCGATGTCGGAGATTTGGATTTTATCGGACTCCTGGTATTCATGGCACATTCGTGAAATGGTCGTACGGGAAAACCGCCACTTCATCGCTATCACGGAGATGCTGTGTCCCATTGCTCGTGCGCCGACTGTAAAACCACCTTCAAACTCATTTAAATCTTCATAGCTTGCCATTGTAGCAGCAGTAACCGCTCTAACAACTGCTCCAGACACTTGTTTATAAAGGCGTTGCTGACCGCAGTGCCGATTCTGCCTGTTTACATATCTCTGTATTTGAATACGCATGCCTATACCAGCTTCTTTGACGCTTCAGTGTAATGTAAGTGTGGTTCAGACACACTATTGCTATAGAAGTTTGATTCCGCTCACTCTACTCTTTTCATAAAACTGTCTACATTCTTCCACGGTTCTCCACCAGTCAGCTCTTGCGCTACGATTTCTACTGATAAAATTCTCTCGAGCTTCCAGCCGCGTCAAGAGGTTTAAAATGCACGAGCTATCGGCCGAGTGCTCCTCGGCTTTTGTAAAATGGTTGCTGCTATTGTCCTTATATAGGAGCACTGCCTTCCGTGATGTCACTGATGCTCGCTCCAGCGCCATTTAAGGCAATGTTTCCGTTGCGCTCCCTCCGCATCTGCTTCAGTCTTCCGGTGGCCAGGTGCCAAGCCGTACTTAGTTGCAGCCCACCATCATTACTGTGGGTTTTTATCTCAATCGCTTCTTTCGTTACGCTGTCCCAGAAGCTATTAGTCCATATAATAACAATGTCTCTTCAAATGCAATACGATGTCTGTTTCCTAGAGCATTCTGTGCTACCGCTGATTTCTCAGGCTACCAAAGGTCCGCCCCGATAGTTGAGTGGTCAGCGCGACAGACCGTCATGCCAAGGGGCTTAGGTTCGATTCCCGGCTGCGTCGGACATTTTCTGCGCTCCGGAACTGGGTGATGTGTTGTCCTCCTCCTCCTCATCATCATCTCATTCCTAACGACATGGAAGTCGCCGAAGTGGCGTCAACTAAGAAGACTGGCGCCAGGCGACCGGTCAACCCGACGGGAGGCCCTAGCCACACATTTCATTTCATTTCATTTCAGGGTACCGAAAGCTAAAGCGTCTCTCGTATTCTACGCATCACTGTTCAATCGTACGCATAGGATGTTTGTTATAAAACTGTCCACACCCACACGGCATTTTATATAGTGCCGGCGTTCTGGGTCCTACATTGTCCTTCACAGGCCTCACGGGTTGTCGAATTTTTGTTGGAGCCCTGAAGACCGATTTTATGCCTCTTTAGGAGCTGGTTAATCTTTGCTGTTGCTGGACTGTACGCACTACTGAACAGCGTTATGTAGAACACGAGAGAAGCTCTCGCCTTTGATACCCTGAGAAATCAACGGTAGCAAAGCATGCTCTAGAAAACGGACATCGTGTAGCACTTAGACATCTGTTGTTACATGAAGTGAAAGCTTTTGCTAACAAATGTGTTTGTGTGACGCAACTTGTTAAGCATTCACTGACAGTAGGTCTTCACTATACCTTGAACTCTCTTATTACATTTGCCCGTATCTCGGTGACCAGTATTTCAGAATAAACTCTTTGAATATTTAGTATTGCTTGCTGTCATCTTGCATCAAACTACATGCCACTTTTATTTTGATCATTTACTTCCAATGAGCTCACATTTTTCATGCAAAAACTTTTCAGGGTATACAGTCCTCCTTTTCTAAATTCCAAATTGCTGAATTCGTGTTTCACAATGACACTCAAAAGTTTCATGCTGCATACCACACGTAACAACATTCGTGGAACCTTCTCGTATTTGTTGACCAACCTTGCGTATTTGCTGTTCTAGTACAAGGGTCCGTTTCTACAGTGTTTGTATTTTTAACGATGGCTTTTTTACGTTTTCCGGTGAATTCCTTCACACTGCTCTCCACGGACTTTTTCAGAAAATTTTTTCTCTATTTGAACTGCTAAATTCAATATCTTCTTCTCCTTAGTCTTCTCTGTTTGTTCCTTTACAGCTTCGATTTTCTCATCAAATTCCTGTCTCAGACTTTTAAGTCCCAGTTCCACTTTAGCGCCGGTCGCTGTGTCCGAGCGGCTCTAGGCACTTCAGTCTAGAACCGCGCTGCTGCTACGGTCGCAGGTTCGAGTCCTGCCTCGGGCAGGTGACTGATAACCTCAGATGTTAAGTCCCATAGTGCTTAGAGCCATTTCAACCATTTTTTCCACTTTAGCAATAACGCCATCCAACTCAGATGATTTTAAGTAGTCCATATAGTGAGCACGATGTATGAAACAGGCGAAATACCCTCAGACTTCAAGAAGAATATAATAATTCCAATCCCAAAGAAAGCAGGTGTTGACAGATGTGAAAATTACCGAACTATCAGTTTAATAAGTCACAGCTGCAAAATACTAACACGAATTCTTTACAGACGAATGGAAAAACTAGTAGAAGCCAACCTCGGGGAAGATCAGTTTGGATTCCGTAGAAACTCTGGAACACGTGAGGCAATACTGACCTTACGACTTATCTTAGAAGAAAGATTAAGGAAAGGCAAACCTACGTTTCTAGCATTTGTAGACTTAGAGAAAGCTTTTGACAACGTTGACTGGAATACTCTCTTTCAAAATCTAAAGGTGGCAGGGGTAAAATACACGGAGCGAAAGGCTATTTACAATTTGTACAGAAACCAGATGGCAGTTATAAGAGTCGAGGGGCATGAAAGGGAAGCAGTGGTTGGGAAAGCAGTGAGACAGGGTTGTAGCCTCTCCCCAATGTTGTTCAATCTGTATATTGAGCAAGCAGTAAAGGAAACAAAAGAAAAATTCGGAGTAGGTATTAAAATTCATGGAGAAGAAATAAAAACTTTGAGGTTCGCCGATGACATTGTAATTCTGTCAGAGACAGCAAAGGACTTGGAAGAGCAGTTGAATGGAATGGACAGTGTACTGAAAGGATATAAGATAAACATCAACAAAAGCAAAACAAGGATAATGGAATGTAGTCGAATTAAGTCGGGTGATGCTGAGGGAATTAGATAAGGAAATGAGACGATTAAAGTAGTAAAGGAGTTCTGCTATGTAGGGAGCAAAATAACTGATGATGGTCGAAGTAGAGAGGATATAAAATGTAGACTGGCAATGGCAAGGAAAGCGTTTCTGAAGAAGAGAAATTTGTTAACATCGAGTATAGATTTAAGTGTCAGGAAGTCATTTCTGAAAGTATTTGTATGGAGTGTAGCCATGTATGGAAGTGAAACATGGACGATAAATAGTTTGGACAAGAAGAGAATAGAAGCTTTCGAAATGTGGTGCTACAGAAGAATGCTGAAGATAAGGTGGGTAGATCACGTAACTAATGAGGAAGTATTGAATAGGATTGGGGAGAAGAGAAGTTTGTGGCACAACTTGACCAGAAGAAGGGATCGGTTGGTAGGACATGTTCTGAGGCATCAAGGGATCACCAATTTAGTATTGGAGGGCAGCGTGGAGGGTAAAAATCGTAGAGGGAGACCAAGAGATGAATACACTAAGCAGATTCAGAAGGATGTAGGTTGCAGTAGGTACTGGGAGATGAAAAAGCTTGCACAGGATAGAGTAACATGGAAAGCTGCATCAAACCAGTCTCAGGACTGAAGACCACAACAAATCTCCTAGCATGTCTCACCCATCCTTCATTTCGGTTTTCAAATGTGTGTGAATTCATAAGGGACCAAACTGCTGAGGTCATCGGTCCCTAGACTTACACACTACTTAAACTAACTTATGCTAAGAACAAGGACTTGAACCTCTGGCGGGAGGGACCGCGCAGTCAGTGGCTTGGCGTCTCTAACAGCGCGGCTTTCGATTTTGAATTCAGTTTTCCAAGTCTGCTCTGCCCTTTTTTAAAATATAGTTTGTTGAACTTCTCTTTTGCTCTCTAATCTGATTTGCATTTCTTTCTGAGCAATTGCCTAAACATAACATTGGTATTCATTTCTTCCGCTTGTCCTACAGGTATCTCTACTTAAGTATTTGTTACTGTGCTTGACTGTCTGCTGTCTCACCTAACCCTTTTGCCTCCTGTACATTGTTGCTTCTCGGCACCTCTTTTGTTGCATCTTCTACCAACGCCATTTCGGTGCCTTTTAATTTTGCTTGTGTCCCAGTAAGCTTGTACCGTCACCAACCGCTACCTCTTGTCGGAAGACTGTTGAACTGGTCTAAATAGGCGGTGTTTGTTATGACAATTAAAGCCTGTGGACCATTGTCAGTAAATAAAGTGTTTGTTATTGTCGTCGAACTGCCTGACTATTAGAACTCTTTAGCACTGTAATACTGTTGTTCCAATGTGTATGAATGAAGAATGTGCCAATGGTTACAGTAATCAATGTAAAGCCGCCATCTTTGCGCCTGTTACTGATATATCAGAGTAAATTGGAAACGTCACAGGAATTAATCAAAAGTTGCCATCTTTTCACCCGTTACTGATGTAACAGATTAAATTAGCAAAAAATTGGAAATTTGTGTTAGCGATTTATGGGACCAAACTGCTGAGGTCATCGGTCCCTAAGCTTACGCACTACTTAATCTAACTTAAACTAACTTATGCTAAGGACGACGCACACACACCCATGCCCGAGGGCCGACCAGAGTGGCCGTGCAGTTCTAGGCGCTACAGTTTGGAACCGAGCGACCGCTACGGTCGCAGGTTCGAATCCTGCCTCGGGCATGGATGTGTGTGATGTCCTTACGTTAGTTAGGTTTCAGTAATTCTAAGTTCTAGGGGACTGATGACCTTAGATGTTAAGTCCCATAGTGCTCAGAGCCATTTTGAACCATGCCCGAGGGAGGACTCGAGCGTCTGACGGGGGAAGCCGCGCGGACCGTGACAAGGCGCATTAGACCGCGCAGACCGTGATAAGACGTCTTAGACAGCGCGGACCGTGACAAGACGCCAATCGACCGCGCAGCCGATTACATTAGGATCGAGGAAGTACACGCGGCCGATTAAATAAGGAACGAGGAAGTACAGGGTTATTACAAATGATTGAAGCGATTTCACAGCTCTACAATAACTTTATTATTTGAGATATTTTCACAATGCTTTGCACACACATACAAAAACTCAAAAAGTTTTTTTAGGCATTCACAAATGTTCGATATGTGCCCCTTTAGTGATTCGGCAGACATCAAGCCGATAATCAAGTTCTTCCCACACTCGGCGCAGCATGTCCCCATCAATGAGTTCGAAAGCATCGTTGATGCGAGCTCGCAGTTCTGGCACGTTTCTTGGTAGAGGAGGTTTAAACACTGAATCTTTCACATAACCCCACAGAAAGAAATCGCATGGGGTTAAGTCGGGAGAGCGTGGAGGCCATGACATGAATTGCTGATCATGATCTCCACCACGACCGATCCATCGGTTTTCCAATCTCCTGTTTAAGAAATGCCGAACATCATGATGGAAGTGCGGTGGAGCACCATCCTGTTGAAAGATGAAGTCGGCGCTGTCGGTCTCCAGTTGTGGCATGAGCCAATTTTCCAACATGTCCAGATACACGTGTCCTGTAACGTTTTCTTCGCAGAAGAAAAAGGGGCCGTAAACTTTAATCCGTGAGATTGCACAATACACGTTAACTTTTGGTGAATTGCGAATTTTCTGCACGAATGCGTGAGGATTCTCTACCGCCCAGATTCGCACATTGTGTCTGTTCACTTCACCATTAAGAAAAAATGTTGCTTCATCACTGAAAACAAGTTTCGCACTGAACGCATCCTCTTCCATGAGCTGTTGCAACCGCGCCGAAAATTCAAAGCGTTTGACTTTGTCATCGGGTGTCAGGGCTTGTAGCAATTGTAAACGGTAAGGCTTCTGCTTTAGCCTTTTCCGTAAGATTTTCCAAACCGTCGGCTGTGGTACGCTTAGCTCCCTGCTTGCTTTATTCGTCGACTTCCGCGGGCTACGCGTGAAACTTGCCCCCACGCGTTCAACCGTTTCTTCGCTCACTGCAGGCCGACCCGTAGATTTCCCCTTACAGAAGCTTTAAACTGCGCATACCATCGCCGAATGGAGTTAGCAGTTGGTGGATCTTTGTTGAACTTCGTCCTGAAGTGTCGTTGCACTGTTATGACTGACTGATGTGAGTGCATTTCAAGCACGACATACGCTTTCTCGGCTCCTGTCGCCATTTTGTCTCACTGCGCTCTCGAGCGCTCTGGCGGCAGAAACCTGAAGTGCGGCTTCAGCCGAACAACACTTTATGAGTTTTTCTACGTATCTGTAGTGTGTCGTGACCATATGTCAATGAATAGAGCTACAGTGAATTTATTAAATCGCTTCAATCATTTGTAATAGCCCTGTATATACATTGAAATGATGTGCGACAAATTCTCAGATTTACCATTCATTGCTATTTAACTAGACGAATTTTATATGATAACGCAATGAACTGACTGCGAGTAATATCACAGCTTTCTGTGCAGAATAGAATTATTTAGTTTTATTATTATTAGCTTCCAGAATAATACTCACTGTTCTAATGTACTTTGCTGATGACTACACTGAAATTCTGTCAGTAGTATGTTATTCAGCTTTTATATAACATCTCCTGACAGATTAAAACTGTACGCCAGACCGAGACTCGAACTCGGGACCTTTGTCTGTTGGGGACAAATGCTCCAAAGACTGAGCTACCCGAGCACGGCTTAGGATCCGTCCTCACTGCTTTACTTCTGTCCGTATCTTGTCTCCTACTTTTCCAACTTCACAGGGGCTCTTCTGCGAACCTTGCAGAATTAGCATTCCTGGAAGAAAAGATATTGCAGAGACATGGCTTAGCCACAGCCTGGGTGATGTTCCCAAAGTGAAACTTTCACTTTGCAGAGGAGTGTGCGCTGATATGAAACTTTCTGTCAGATTAAAACTGTGTGCCGTACCGAGACACGAACTCGAGCTCTTTACCTTTCACTGGCAAGTGCTCCACCGACTGAGCTACCCAAGCAAGACTCAGGACCCATCCTCACTACTTTACTTCTGCCAGTACCTCGTCACCTACCTTCCAAACTTCGCAGAAGCTTCATAGAAGTTTCATATCAGCGCATACTCCGCTCCAGAGCGAAAATTTCATTCTGGAAACAGCCCCGAGGATGTGGCTAAGCCATGACTTCGCAATATCATTTCTTCCAGGAGTGCTAGTTCTGCAAGTGTCGCAGGAGAGATTCTGTGAAGTTTGGAAGTAGGAGACGAGTTGCTAGCAGAAGTAAAGCATTGAGAATGGGTCGTGAGTCGTGCTTGGGTAGCCCTTGGAACTCTTGCCCCGAAAAAGGCAAAGTTCCCGAGTTCGAGTATCTGTCCGGTACAAAGTTCTAATTTGCCAGGAAGTTTCATATCAGCGTACACTCCTATGCAGAGTGAAAATTTCATTCAGCTTACATATAGGCTGTTGTACACACTCGTCTGTTTGTTGTGAAAACTGCTGCCCAAAGACGTAGGGTCGTTCCTTTCACCTGATGTGTACTTCTGCGGCAGAAGACGGTCGTTGGATCTGTGGTACGACAGATGTTCCGTTGCCCTAAAAAGCTGACAGTATGCTAAAGACTTGTTTCGTGCCGCGCGGGATTAGCCGAGCGGTCTCAGGCGCTGCAGTCATGGACTGTGCGGCTGGCCCTGGCGGAGGTTCGAGTCCTCCCTCGGGCATGGGTGTGTGTGTTTGTCCTTAGGATAATTTAGGTTACGTAGTGTGTAAACTTAGGGACTGATGACCTTAGCAGTTAAGTCCCATAAGATTTCATACACATTTGAACAATTGTTTCGTGACAACACAAATTATCTAAAGTATGTTAATGACTGCTATGTTGCACAGTACAGCTGCTAAAACTACACTGTCTCTGGTAAACCTCAAAGT
The DNA here is from genome assembly GCF_023898315.1 of Schistocerca nitens. NCBI lineage: Eukaryota > Metazoa > Arthropoda > Insecta > Orthoptera > Acrididae > Schistocerca > Schistocerca nitens. Next base: position 433,646,103 of record NC_064619.1, read on the forward strand.
TTTTATTTCTTCTCTCTAAACTATAATTTCCTTTCCAAATTTCCCCTTGGTTTCTTTTAGTGCTAGTCAAATGTATAGATCGAATGACATCGGGGATGGGCTACAACCCTGTCTCACTCTTTTCTCGACCATTGCTTCCTTTTCTTATCCTTCGATTCTTATAACTGCACTCTGGTTTCTGTGCTATTTGTAAATAATCTGTGATCCCCTATATTCTACCCCTGCCACCTCCAAAATTTCAAAGAGGGTATTCCAGTCAACACTGTCAAAAGCTTTCTCTATATCTACAAATGCTATATACGCAGTTTTACCCTTACTTAGTTTGTCTTCTAAGATAAATCGTAGGTTCAGTATGATCTCACATGTTCCTTCAAGTTTGCGGAACCCACACCGATCTTTCCCAATGTCAACCTCTACCAGTTTTTCCATTCGTCGAAAATAATTCATATCAGTATTTTTCAGACATGACTTTTTATACTGATGGTTCGATAGTATTCACACCTATCATCACCTTCCTTCATGTTGAACTAGAATTGTTACATTTTTCCTGAAGTCTAAGGGTATTTCTCCAGTTTCAATATCATTTATTGGCTATTTCGTCGGCACTTGGAGGTACACAAAGCAGTGCTTACTTTACAAAATTTTTGGTGCCGGAACGCACCTCTCCCCTCCTCAGCCATAAAAATCATGAGTTTTGATACCTCAAAACTTGTGATAAAACTTACAATGAGAAATCATTTTTTAGAAGATACTATTCTGAAATTCGGGATTTAAAGACATAATTTCTTATGATTTGAACAAATAAAACCACAAGATTTAATATAAACAACTGGTGCTGCCTTCGTTACTTTGCTCCCAAGCCCTCCTCGATATATACTGCCAAAGTTGGTAGTCTACGTGACTATGACGTCATGTTTTCAACTGCAAGAGCCACAAAATTCAAACAGTTGCACTGCACCTTCTCTGTGAACGTGTGTCCAGTATGAATTAATAAAACATTTAGCGATGAATGTAGATGAAGACATTCCTGGCCCATGGGCGTACCATAAAATCCATACTTCCCGAAGATGATGTGGTGTGTGGGGCACTCAACTGAGCGGTTTTCAGCGCCCGTACAGATTCCCAACCATTGCTCAGTCCATTCTCGCCATTTGCGTTAATGAGGATGAAATGATGAGGACAACACAAACACCCAGTCATCTCGAGGCAGGGAAAAATCCCTGATCCTGCCGGGGATCGAACCCGGCACCCCGCGCTCGGGAAGCGATAACGCTACCGCGAGACCGTGAGCTGCATACTACTTCCCGAAGAGTTAAGGAAAATAAAGTCGCGGTGTGACATGAGACACGGATCAATTACTCAAAATGACAGTCACAATTGTATTATTTATTTTGCCGCCACCGGTTTCAACCCGCGTTGATAGTTACCAACCGTGCACAGGCTGGGTGACGACTCCAGCGAGCGACCAAATGGTGTAAATTGCCCTGAAGATAACCCCATCACGGGTTGAAACCGGTGGCGGCAAAATGAATAATGCGATTGTGACTGTCATTTTGAATAACTGATTATAAGTAAATTAATCGATGTTATCTCCACACAACTATGTTGTCTATAAATTTATGAGGCACGGAGTTGTTTAGATGTTTAGATGTTGTTTAGATGTTTAGTACATGCTTTAAATGACATTTGTCTGCTACTCACTGAGTTGTTTAAAACTGGATTGATTTGAGCTACAAATAAGAAACACATCTAAAAAGGAACATTTCTAATAAGTGTTCACTAAATGCTAATTCCGTGTGCCATTCGCAGCTCACTGGTGCGTGACGCCTATTTCAAATCATCGGCGCCGACTCGTTCCAGTTATCTTAAAAAATCCCTGTGAGGTGCCAGAACGCCGTTCCGATCGAAATCAAGTCCTCACATAGATATATTAAAATATTAAATACACTGTATTGATGTTCCGCGATAATATACCACCAGACAATTAAACAAAATTTTCCAACATATAAATTTACACCGCAGTAATGTTGAGTTTACGATGGATGGTTCAAATGGCTGTGAGCACTATGGGACTCAACTGCTGTGGTCATAAGTCCCCTTGAACTTAGAACTACTTAAACCTAACTAACCTAAGGACAGCACACAACACCCAGCCATCACGAGGCAGAGAAAATCCCTGACCCCGCCGGCAATCCAACCCGGGAACCCGGGTGTGGGAAGCGAGAACGCTACCCCACGACCACGAGATGCGGGCGTTTACGATGGAGTTAGGAGGAAAATTAGTCAACTTCTTGGACCTTATCCCTGACATTAGCAAGCAGAAGTATTTCTTTATGATGTACAGGTAAGCAACTTCTATAGACACTGCTAAGCCTGCCAGTTCCCTGCAACCTATTACGCACAAACGTGCAGTTTCCTAGTTCATAATGCACCACCAACTATCTGTACTACATCCAAATTAGGTTTAGGAATAGAATTAAAAATAAATATAGAAATAGCACACAGTAATGGTTGTAGTCCTACCGTAACTGATAACATACTTAGTAGAAAGAAGAGACAGAGGATAACAGAATTCTGTGTAATTACCAGTAGGCACTAAATCGTACTGATAACAAATACCCCGTCCCATGCTATATGCAGGCAGGACATGAAAAGTACTTTCCAGCAAAACAACCTCGATGAAATATACACCAGCTTTTTATACCAGGAATGCTTTTGCGCAAATTATGTTCAGCAGTAAAGATAGGTTCCACCTTCACAGAAGAGAGGAGTTCATACGATTTACTGCAATTAGCGTGGTAAATCAGGTAGGCCTATGCCTACTTTACTGACTGACCATGAAAGGAGTTGGAGACTGAAAAAGAAAGATTCCACTTTTGCTGAACTTTTGCTCTGAAAGAATATCATTGTTACAGTATTAAACGTGATATTGCCGTGGAGGAACTGAAGGCAGAAAAGTAATTTTGCTCAAAATTCTGGCTATCAATAAAAACCAAAAATGAATCCAGACTTAGTACTTAATAGTCCAAAACAGTTCCATTATTCACCCTTACTAAAGTAGCAGCAGCCAGTCAATATCTGTTTCATCCTCACTAACATTCCACTGCTTAACACAGTAGTTGTGCCAGTATTCATTTTTGCGCTTTCTTTGGTCTGTACATAATCTTTGAGTATAAAGTAAAATTTTAGTAAGAATTATTTATGCATAGCTTTTCTGTGAAGTTCAAATGGCTCTGAGCACTATGGGACTTAACATCTGTGGTCATCAGTCCCCTAGAACTTAGAACTACTTAAACCTAACTAACCTAAGGACATCACACACATCCATGCCCGAGGCAGGATTCGAACCTGCGACCGTAGCAGTCACGCGGTTCCAAATTGAAGCGCCTAGAACCGCGCAGCCACACCGGCCGGCTGTGAAGTTCATTATGTTGTGTTTTTGTATAGATATACATTTGTAAAAGGTATACTATCTTCGGAGAAATCTTTGTACCGTTGTGAACAGATATCTTAGGATGGCCTAGAAAGCCGAAAGACGTTTCGTAGTGAACTATAAAATGAATACTATTGTGCATCATCAGTGTTGTCTATTTATATTTTTAATATCTCTCATATTTTGCATTGCAGATGGAATATTTTTCATGACTGGCTTCATCAACGAATCCAGTAATTCTTATGCAATGCTGCTACTCCAGGGATCTTCTGACGACTTATGAGTAGATCTTTCAGAGCTCTGTCAAATTCTTCTCGCAGTATTGAATTTCTCAACTCATCTTCATCCACTACTTCTTCCCCCTTTATTTGTATTACCTTCATTTCCCTTGTAAAGCTCTTCTATGCATTGCTTCCACCTTTCAGCTTTCCCTTCTTTTCCTAGTTCTGGTTTGCGATCTGAGATCTTGATATTCGTACAGCAGCGTTTCTTTTCACGGAAGGTCTATCTAATTTTTCTGTAGGCGGCATCTATCTTTCCCTTTGTAAGTAGGCTGTTTAGGTTTTTATGTTGGTAACGCCACTTAGTGCTCTGTACGAAAATCGCTGACTGCTATATAATGCCTTCATTAGAATTTTTTATTTAGCTGGCAGTATTGGCTCTCGCTGTATTGCAGTATTTCGAGTTACGAAGTGATTCATGAAAGGTGTAAGTTATTGTTAGTCAGGGCTATTCTTTTGTAGGGATTATTGAAAGTAAGATTGCGTTGCGCTAAAATATTATGTCAGTTTAGTGATGATCAGAATATGTAAAGATGAATGTGAATGTCGTGTGACTAGGACCTCCCGTCGGGTAGACCGTTCGCCGGGTGCAAGTCTTCCGATTTGACGCCACTTCGGCGACTTGCGCGTCGATGAGGATGAAAGGACGATGATTAGGACTACACAACACCCAGTCCCTCAGCGGAGAAAAATCTCCGACCCAGCCGGGAATCGAACGCGGGCTCGTACGATTGACATTCTGTCGCACTGACCACTTTTTTTTTCCTTCGTTGTCGATCGTTGTGTTTGGTCGTTGCGGACGTCACATGACATCCGTTCAAGTTCGTTTGTTGGTCCTTCCACTCAGTTGTTTTATTACAGAGGCCAACCAGCCCCCTAACCGAACACGCTGAGCTACCATGCTCTATATTGGTCGATGAATTTGTTCGTGGCGGACGTCCGATGAACGCCGTTCAGGTTCTTTGTTGATCCATTCACTCAGTTATTTTATTAAAGAGGGCAGCTAACCCTCTGACCGAGCACGCTGAGCTACCGTGCCGGCGCCAACTCAGCTACCGAGGGCGGACATAAGTAAAGATAAACCATTCTCAATGCGTTTGGTTTTGCTTAGCTGTTTGAAAATCAAATAAGAAAGAGTTTTCCAGCACTGTCATTATTTACACACAAAAGGGAAGTTTCACCTTCTCATGCGTTAGCAAAGGATTTCTACTGGACTTCACCTTTTCCCTATTTGATCCTCTGCCGCCTTCACGTTTTATCTCTTTAGGCTACACATTTGTCTTCTGTTCTTTGCTTTAACACTGTTTCAGTCAATCGAGGCCTAATGCTTCCTTTGAAACTGTTAACCATGTCTCTTTCAACTTATCTATACCTCAAATCCTACACTTCTGCAATTTCTTCATTTTTAATCTGCAGTTCCCAGCCTATAAATTATAGTCAGAGTTCACATCTGTCCCTGAAAAAGGAAACCTTACAGTTGAAAATTAAGTTTCTAAATCTCCGTCTTACATTAAGTACTCTATTTGAAACATTCTTGTGTCTCCAGGTCAATTCCACGTATACAGTTCTCATCCACGATTTTTAAACCAAACGCTAGCGATGATTCAGTTATGTTCTGTGCAAAATTCTACCAAGATTCTTCCCCTCTCATTCCTTTCCAATCAGTCCATTCTCCTTCTCTTCCTTTTCCTGCTATCAAATTCCAGTCACCTACCACATTTAAATATTTTCACTTAAAAATCTGAATAATGACTTTTATCTCATCAAACATTCTTTCAGGCTCTTGATCATCTGCGGAGCTAGTTGGCGTGTAATGAGTGGCTTGGCTACGATAACGCATTCATTACGCTGTCCATGGTAGACTACATGCATACGTATTTTTTAAATTCATTATTAGGCCTACCGCTGCAATATTCCTATTTTATGTATATAACCCTCTACTCACCTGAACTGTTCTCTCTGCCACCGCATTAATTCCCATTATATCTAACCTCAACTTACCCATTTGCCTTAAAAATTACCTAACCTAACCACCCAACTAAGGGATCTAAGATTCCGCGCTCCCACCCGCAGAATGCCACATTTGTTTTACCTGATAACGACATCGTCTTGAATACCCCCACCCTCCCATTCCCTAGATACGAATGAGGAGCTATGGATCTGTTTTACATCCGGAGTATTACACCGAAGAGGATGCCATCATAATTTAACCATCCAGTAGAGCTGCATGCCCGCAGGAAAAATGACGGCTGTAGTTTTCCCTTGTTCTCAACCTGTCGCAATACGAGCACAGCAAAGCCATGATGGCTAATGTTAGAAGGCCAGATCAGACGACGAAATTAGGTCGCGTAACTTCCAAAGTGAAATAGATCAATTTAGATTCTTTCTTTTGCTTGTGCCTTCGTCCCGTAATGACGCAGGGTAGGCATGGTTAATCGGATTTGGCAAGGTTAATTTTAGGGGTGGCCGCATGCCCTTCCTGCCGCCACCCCGTTCCCCCCGGGACGGAAGTAGTGCACCCTAACTGTCTGTGTCTAGTGGAATCCATGAAATAGTGCGAATGTGTTCAGATGTCTGCGAGCCGTGTAACTGAGGCGGCACGTGGGGACCAGCCCGGCATTCACGTAGTTGGATGTGGAAAACCGCCTAAAAACCACATCCAGGCTGGCCGGCACACCGGCCTCCGTCGTTAAGCCGCCGGACGGAAACAGATCAATTTAGATACGTGTTCATAATGTAAGGTAGCAGATTTTGCACCTTGCATGATGCTGAATCAGTAGTAATACACCGAATAATAATTGATAATTGGCCCACCGATAGGAGAGAATGGACACAGAAAAGGAAGTTGTGTGTGTCATGTCAAACTAACGGGATGGCCGCGGCCGGACCCCTTTGTCGGTTGGCACTTCAGACCACCAAAGACGTTCGGAGAGGCTGGGCCATCACAACAAGAAGCGAGGAGGAGCTATATGCGAAAGAGAGAAAGATGATTTCGCGCCACAGTGGAAAATTTGCGGAAGACTGTGACGGGATTGGCGCAGAGCGCGTAGAGATACATGTTAAAAGTTTGGCGGCAACAGTAACCGCGGGAGAATTCTGTGTCGTGGTTGGCTACAAACGCGCACGGATACATGGTAGTCTGTGTCGTGATTGGCTACCAACGCGCACGGATCCATGCAGCGAAGAACGGCCAGGTTTGCAAAAACTCTGAAGGAACTCGGGGGTCGGTAGTGGACTAGAGCAGTCGCGGTGTCTGGCTGCCGTGCTTGGAGAGCGTGGAGAGAAATAGGTTGGAGAAGTTACCGGCATTGAGTCCAGTGGTTACTCTCCAAGTCTGAATAGTGTAGAGCATACGACTCCACACACGTAGCATTATCTGTTCCTCTGAGGAGAGAAACAGATTTGTACTAACTTGTGGTGTTCATATGCAATCTGAAGTGTACCTTTGCTGCCGTGCACTTGAGTCGACCAAACAACTCTTGGCATATGTACAAGTAGCTTGAGTATTGACTAGTGACGGACTCCACAATTGAGCACTTACGTACAGGAGTTTACGGGCGCAAACCACGTCCACGTTGGAGATTAAAGCAAAACTTGCTCACGGGAAAGACGGCATCACGACGTTGGCTGGGCCGACCGTCGTAATCATCACGGAGAATTACGGTGATATTAGCAATCATCAGCCAAAGTAGGGCACTGTAATTCTAAATGAGTTCGTACTCCGCTATCTCTTTGACTGGCGCTCTCTGAGTCTGTGTCCGTTCAGGCAGAACTGCAATAGAGTCACTTGCGGGTTCAGTGTTGACTTAAGTAGTTAGGAAAAGAGGATACATTGTGCCAATGATAGGCTAGTTAGGTTAGCGAGTGTATTGTATTGTCATGATATGCTAGGAATATTGCTCATCCCGTTCTGAATAAATCTTAATTTGGTATCATATGCTAATCACCGCATTATTGATTTCGTAGCTAGCAATCACCATATTTTTGTTTAATACTTAGAGTATAATGATAATTTCGATGCAAATGATACTGGGGGCATAACCGTGCGTTTAAAGAGAGCCAACTTAAGTCAGATAGCAACTCATGGTCGACTAAGACTACCAACAGATATTTTTCAGTATATCGATAATTGTACAATAAACCCTCGTACGTTGCAATAAATAAGATGGTAAAAAGATAAAAAGGAAATGTGCTACGCAGTTTTTATAATTTACATGTATTTAAACAAATTTACAAAAGACAGAAAAATTTACATAACATTGTATTGAAAATATACATTTACTAAAGAAGAATGTCAATCAGTGTGTCGAAATTTGCCGTTGTTTTATTTGCAGTGGTACGCGTAGCCACTCTGACAGCCGATGGATGCTCATGTTATTAATATACTAAATAAGCGATCTCACTGACAACCGTTTAATGAACGGAAATCGGCGAATCCTGGTAGGTACAGCACATGTTAATAATCGCTTCTTGCGTGTGGAGTTCTGAAGGCTGACACTGGCGAACACAAGCACGTCCAGGCTAGCCAGCCCGTATATTTGTCCAGTAGCTGTACTGAACACGTCGGGTAGGCTGGCTAAGGCAGCACCCACTTGACATGTAAGTGGTGTGATGTGGAAGGAGGTACAATCCAATATAGCATGTAAACAGCGTCCGACGATTCGATGTGTTGGTCGCGCGGCACTGAAACTTATTTTCGCTGGTGGAATTTGTGTCACACACCGAGTCCACACTATGCCGTCTGCACGTGGGTCGTCCAGAACAAGCGAGGGCTGCGGGTTCCAGTAGATGTCTGCTCACTGCCGCTGCTGCTGCTGGCGCTGCTGCTGCAGCTGCTGCTCCTTCAGCTTGGCCTCGATGCGCTTCTGGTGCAGCCCCTCCGGGTCGTACTTTCGCGACAGGCGCGCCCAGTCGGCCGCCCGCTGCTTCATCATGAAGTCCACCACCTTGCGCACGTTCTCCTTCTGCTTCGCGGAGCACTTGGAGCAGTCCGACTTCAGCGCGTCCGGGAGCATCTCTGCGGGCAAGAGTGAGAACACAGTCAGCAAAGAGAGCAAACAAATTCCTGACACCGCATTAGTCATCTACCATAGCACCCACTGAGAGCGGGCTTTCCATTCTGGGAAAAAACTGAAAAAAAATGGTCAAATATTTTGTGAAATTTAAAGAAATAAAATACGAGGGTGGTATGGTAAGTCTGGTACATTTATATGAAAGAATGGAACATTTTTGTTGCGTCTTCATGGTTGGTAAGCTTCATTAACCAAGCAGACCAGACCTCATCGACGGTGTCAGTGTTGAGACAGGGATTAGTGATCATGATGTTGTCATTACGACTATGGTTACGAAAGTTAAAAAGTCGGTCAAGAAGGCTAGGAGAGTATTCTTACTAGAAAGAGCAGATAAGCAGTTGTTAGCATCCCACTTAGTAAATGAATCGGCTTCATTTACTTCTGGTACGATGGACGTGGAAGAATTATGGACAATTTTTAAACACATTGTAAATCACACATTGGACAAGTATGTGCCGAAAAAGTGGGTTACGGACGGAAAAGACCCACCGTGGTTTAACAGCGCAATTCGGAGAATGCTCAGGAAGCAAAGGCAGTTGCACTCGCGGTACAAGAAAGATCGGGAGAATGAGGACAGGCAAAAGTTAGTAGAGATTAGTGCTGCTGTAAAAAGAGCGATGCGCGAAGCATTCAATCACTACCACCGTCATACCTTAGCAAAAGATCTTGCTGAAAACCCAAGGAAATTCTGGTCTTGCGTAAAATAGGTAAGCGTTTGGAAGGCTTCCGTCCAGTCACTCACTGATCAGTCTGCCATGGCAACGTAAGACAGCAAAACGAAAGCTGAAATTTTAAATTTAGCATTTGAGAAATCTTTCGCGCAGGAGGATCGTACAAACATACCGCCGTTTGAGTCTCGTGCAGATTCCCGTATGGAGGACATAGTGATAGACATCCCTGGGGTTGTGAAGCAGCTGAATGGGTTGAAAATAAATAAATCGCCAGGTCCTGATGGGATTCCAATTCGGTTTTACAGAGAGTACTCTACTGCATTGGCTCCTTACTTAGCTTTCATTTATCGCGAATCTCTTGCCCAACGTAAAATCCCGAGCGACTGGAAAAAAGCGCAGGTGACGCCTGTATATAAGAAGGGCAGAAGGACGGATCCTCAAAATTGCAGACCAATATCCTTAACATCGGTTTGTTGCAGGATTCTCGAACATATTCTCAGTTCGAATATAATGAATTTCCTTGAGACAGAGAAGTTGCTGTCCATGCATCAGCACGGCTTTAGAATGCATCGCTCCTGCGAAACGCAACTCGCTCTTTTTTCACCTGATATCTTGCGAACCATGGATGAAGGGTATCACACGGATGCCATATTCCTTCACTTCCGGAAAGCGTATGACTCGGTGCCCCACTGCAGACTCCTAACTAAGGTACGAGCATATGGGATTGGTTCCCAAGTATGTGAGTGGCTCGAAGACTTCTCAAGTAATAGAACCCAGTACGTTGTCCTCGATGGTGAGTGTTCATCGGAGGTGAGGGTATCATCTGGAGTGCCCCAGGGAAGTGTGGTAGGTCCGCTGTTGTTTACTATCTACATAAATGATCTTTTGGATAGGGTGGATAGCAATGTGCGGCTGTTTGCTGATGATGCTGTGGTGTACGGGAAGGTGTCGTCGCTGAGTGACTGTAGGAGGATACAAGATGACTTGGACAGGATTTGTGATTGGTGTAAAGAATGGCAGCTAACTCTAAATATAGATCAATGTAAATTAATGCAGATGAATAGGAAAAAGAATCCTGTTATGTTTGAATACTCCATTAGTAGTGCAGCGCTTGACACAGTCACGTCGATTAAATATTTGGGCGTAACATTGCAGAGCTATATGAAGTGGGACAAGCATGTAATGACAGTTGTGAGGAAAGCGGATAGTCGTCTTCGGTTCGTTGGTAGAATTTTGGGAAGATGTGATTCATCTGTAAATGAGACCGCTTATAAAACACTAATACGACCTATTCTTGAGTACTGCTCGAGCGTTTGGGATCCCTATCAGGTCGGATTGAGGGAGGACATAGAAGCAATTCAGAGGCGGGCTGCTAGATTTGTTACTGGTAGGTTTGATCATCACACGAGTGTTACGGAAATGCTTCAGGAACTCGGGTGGGAGTCTCTAGAGGAAAGGAGGCGTTCTTTTCGTGAATCGCTACTGAGGAAATTAAGAGAACCAGCGTTTGAGGCTGACTACAGTACACTTTTACTGCCGCCAACTTACATTTCGCGGAAAGACCACAAAGATAAGATAAGAGAGATTAGGGCTCGTACAGAGGCATATAGGCAGTCATTTTTCCCTCGTTCTGTTTGAGAGTGGAACAGGGAGAGAAGATGCTAGTTGTGGAACAAGGTACCCTCCGCCACGCACCGTATGGTGGATTGCGGAGTATGTATGTAGATGTAGATGTCTACCATAGCACCCACTGAGAGCGGGCTCCCAATTCTGGAAAAAAAACTGAAAAAATGGTCAAATATTTTGTGAAATTTAAAGAAATAGAATACGAGGGTTGTTTGGCAAGTCCGGTAGATTTAATGAAAGAATGAAACATTTTGGTTGCGTCTTCATGGTAGGTAAGCTTCATTAACCAAGCATTCTATAAATAATTTCAACAATGTACAGTGTGCAGTTCATTGTTGACAGTCGTCTGAAATTGTCAGTGTGTCGACTGCGACTAAAAATGGAGAAAACCGAGTTCCGTGCTGTTATTAAATGCCGGGTGGTTATTATTAAACTTTCCCTATTGAACACGTTATAACACAGAAACTAATTACCGTACGAGTAACAAACTTGGTGGCATTAACGCCAAGGACATGAGGAAGAGAAATAATGCAGAATCAATTCAACTGAAACACTTTTAATGTCCCGCTACGGTATATCATACCATTTCTGCCACAATAAGAGCTCAATACGCCCATCAGCGTCCATAAGTATCTGAAAGCGCAGGTTTGTATTCTGCGCAGCAGAACGAAGCATTTCTGTAGGTACGCTGGCTGCCTCTCTTGATCAGAATACGTGTGAATGATGTCCTGGTAAACCCTCTTTTCAGGTAACCCCATAACCAGAAGTCACAAGGAGTGAAATCAGGTGACCGTGCTGGCCCAGAATTTAGTAACGATCGGCTGATAATTCGCTTTTTCCAAATGTGTTTCGTAAAAGCAGATGAACTCCACGAGCGATGTGCGGTGGGACCCCACCTTACTTGAAAGCTATTGAGTTCATAGATATGTTGATCTATTATCACTTCAAAAGGATATAGATTGTATTGGGTTCGTAGGTAAATTCGTAGCGGTTTTCAATAAGTTTAATAAACACAACAGATACACATAACTTCAGACTCTGGTAATATACGAGGTGTTCAAAAAGTCTCTCCGCGGTGCCGTATCTTTGTTAGCCGCGCGTGCCGTATGCTGCTGTGAATATACCGAATGGATGCAGTATCGTTGTGCGTTTATTGTTTCGTTGAAAAATATGGGACCCACAATCTGACTTCTAGAAATTGCAATCCAAACTCCTATTTTCACAGAATGAAGTGGTTCCTCATGAATACTCAATGGATTTGCTGGACTTCACATGTGAGAATTTTGCGAGTTCATGTACCCGAATAAATGAAACCACACCTCATCAGTGAAAAACGTTTCATAAAGAATATCCCTTCCATTTTGTTGAACGAAATTTTTGAACCATGGACAACAATGCAGTTTCTTTCCATGATCAGTATTTTTCAGTTCTTGCACGACTCTCACTTTGAATGCGAAAAGTTCAAATTTTTTCCTTACAGCTGTGTGGGCGAGTTTTCTTACTGACTTTTTCCGACTCCTGGACATTTTATCGGAAATACCCAGTAGTTTATCCTCAGGCAAAACGCTAGGACGACGACCACTTCTCGGTGCATCTGTCACTGAACCCGTACTTCGAAATTTGTTAATCAAATCTCTCTCAGAGTATCGCGGTGTGGGAGTGTTGTCTCCGGGAAAACTGAATTAAATGTTTGACGAACTGAAGCTGTGTATTTACTGCCAGCTTTGGACACTTGTTCGACTAAAAACACATGTCCTTCAATGATTAGCATTTTCACACTGACAAAAACGAAACAAACGAACAAAGGAACTAAAACGTTCACGTCAACACGTAACGACACACACCAACGATACTACTGACACTGGCTGAGATACCGAAACAGTGGAATGTTGGGAGAGTCCTCATGAAGAGAAGTAACCCAGGCAGGCGAACAATCATACCCACGCTCGGCTGACAATCATACGACAATGCGGAGATTCTTTTTGAACACCCCGTATTCTCCTTCGCTATTTGCAAGTCTGCCAACGCTGGGGTAGTTTTTCGATTCCGCGACTGTAGAAATCACGTGGTTTTGAGGAGAAGAACGTGTCGAGCCATGTTCGGAGAGCATTTTCATCCCGAAAGGTACTTGAAGGTTGTTGGATATAAAACGGAAAAAGTAAAATTCTGAGAACGCAAGATGAGGTTAATAAGGTGGGTGCGGAATGACTACCCAACCTTACTCGCTTGTAGTGTTTTCTGTCAGTCTAGCACAATGTGGGCGTGCGTTATCATGGAGTAGTATCACGTCACGCAGTTTTCATGGTGGTTGTTCTTGAATTGTGTGTGCAAGACGTCTGAGTTGTTGACAATAAATTTTAGCTCGGAGAAGAAATGCATAATACACCACACCGGCGCTGTTCCACCAGATGCTTAACATTATCTTTTGTGGATGCGTTCAGTTCTTTGTACGGGGAGTTGCTGCTTTGTTTGGACTGTCACACCTTTCTTTTCCTTAGGTTAGCGTAAGAACAACAGTTTTCGTCACTGATAACTATACAGCAAGCAGAGATGCACATACGGCTACCCGCTGGTTTTTGTGATTCTGGCTTAGAGCATACGGTACCCATACGCCCGATTTTTGAATCTTCCCTATTACATGCAAATGTCGCACGATGATGGGATAATCATAGCTCATCACATTTGCAAGCTCTGGAATACAATGATGTGGATCAGTGTGGATTAATGCTTTTAAACGATCTACATCAAACCTCTTCCTGAAAGTGGAGAGTCACTAACGCCAAAACGATGCCCCTTAAAACGAGGAAACCAGTTTACTGCCGTACTCTGTGCAATGGCATTAGCCCTAGACACGGCCCAAATGTTTCTGGCTGCCTCCGTTGTTGTCAGCGCTCTAATGAACTCAAACGGAAGAATATGTCGAAAATCTTCCGATATCTTCACTTGGCACTCAATTTTCTAGCATCCACAGCTCTGATCACTATCTCCGAGTGACAATATGACAGTGTGTGAACTCAAACAGCAACAGTGAACTACAAATAAAAAATGACAATCGATAAATAACTGAGGACGTTGGGCGCAAGTGCTGCTCTGAGATGAGCAAGTCGTGGAGAGAGGCCCCTCAAACTAGTCAGAAAAAAGTCGTACGAATCTGGAAGTGGAGTCGAGAGAGCGCACTATTGTTGGGAGCGAGCCATGGAGAATGCAGTAGAATATGACAGCGATAAATTTCTCCCCACTATTTACAACAAGTAAAATACACTACTGGCCATTAAAATTGCTACACCAAGAAGAAATGCAGTTGATAAACGGGTTTTCATTGGACAAATATATTATACTGGAACTGACATGTGATTACATTTTCACGCAATTTAGGTGCATATATCCTGAGAAATCAGTACCCATAACAACCACCTCTGGCCTTAATAACGGCCTTGATACGCCTGGGCATTAAGTCAAACAGAGCTTGGATGGAGTGTACAGGTACAGCTGCACATACAGCTTCAACACGATACCACAGTTCATCAAGAGTAGTGACTGGCGTATTGTGACGAGCCAGTTGCTCGGCCACCATTGACCAGACGTTTTCAGTTGGTGAGAGATCTAGAGAATGTGCTGGCCAGGGCAGCAGTCGAACATTTTCTGTATCCAGAAAGGCCCGTACAGGACCTGCAACATGCGGTTGTGCATTATCCTGCTCAAATGTAGGGTTCTGCAGGGGTCGAATGAACGGTAGAGCCACGGGTCGTAACACATCTGAAATGTAACGTCCACTGTTCAAAGTGCCGTCAATGCGGACAAGAGGTGACCGAGACGTGTAACCAATGGCACCCCATACCATCACGCCGGGTGATACGCCAGTATGGCGATGACGAATACACGCTTCCAATGTGCATTCACCGCGATGTCGCCAAACACGGATGCGACCACCATGATGCTGTAAACCTGGATTCATCCGAAAAAATGACGTTTTGCCATTCGTGCACCCAGGTTCGTCGTTGAGTACACCATCGCAGGCGCTCCTGTCTGTAATGCAGCGTCAAGGGTAACCGCAGCCACGGTCTCCGAGGTAATAGTCCATGCTGCTGCAAATGTCGTCCAACTGTTCGTACAGACGGTTGTTGCCTTGCAAACGTCCCCATCTGTTCACTCAGGGATCGAGACGTGGCTGCACGATCCGTTACAGCCATGCGGATAAGATGCCTGTCATTTCGACTGCTAGTGATACGAGGCCGTTGGGATCCAGCACGGCGTTCCGTATTACACTCCTGAATCCACCGATTCCATATTCTGCTAACAGTCATTGGATCTCGACGAACGCGAGCAGCAATGTCGCGATACGATAAACCGCAATCGCGATAGGCTACAATCCGACCTTTATCAAAGTCGGAAACGTGACGGTACGCATTTCTCCTCCTTACACGAGGCATCACAACAACGTTTCACCAGGCAACGCCGGTCAACTGCTGTTTGTGTATGAGAAATCGGTTGGAAACTTTCCTCATGTCAGCACGTTGTAGGTGTCGCCACCGGCGCCAACCTCGTGTGAATGCTCTGAAAAGCTAATCACTTGCATATCACAGCATCTTCTTCTTGTCGGTAAAATTTCGTGTCTGTAGCACGTCATCTTCGTGGTGTAGCAATTTTAATGGCCAGTAGTGTAATTTTATCACTACCGTTTCGTTTGAAGGCAGCGTATAGGACAGTGTAGAGACTGAGTGGGCTGTGACAATAGACGGCTTCGTTTGGAGCGTGGCTGTCAGGAAGCAGAGTGGTCGGTGTGTGGGGACGGCCCACGGCCCACGTGGAGAGCGGCTAACAGGCCGCTTCCTCTCTGGTTGCGGGATCACATCTGGGACAGCAAACACGCAGCGGGAGGCACGTCGCCCAGTTCTCCGGCGTGGCCGCTCCGCGCGCTGAGAAAGCCGCCAAACATTTCTGTCCTAAACGTAATTTTAGCCAACTGTAATGCGTTCCTTCCTTACTGTCTGCATACCTTGCACCTAAAGCTCTGCTCCGGAAACCAATATAAAGTGCGAGGCAGATGTTACTTTTCATTGTATAAGTAGGCTGTTTAGGTTTTTATGGTGGTAACGTCACGTAGCGCTCTGTATGAAAATCACTGGCTGTGGTGTGTGCAGCCTGTGGCTGGTTGGCATTGTTGGAATATTCGCTATTGTAGTGTTGGGCAGTTGGATGTGAACAGCGCGTAGCGTTGCGCAGTTGGAGGTGAGCTGCCAGCAGTCGTGGATGTGGGGAGAGAGATGGCAGAGTTTTGAGAGCGGACGATCTGGACGTGTGTCTGTCAGAAAAACGAAATTTGTAAGACTGGATGTTATATATATATATATATATATATATATATATATATATATATATATATATATATATATATATATAAAATGACTTTATAAAATGACTTTTGAACACTATTAAGGTAAATACATTGTTTGTTCTCTATCAAAATCTTTCATTTGCTAACTATGCCTATCAGTAGTTAGTGCCTTCAGTATTATTTAGCTGGGAGTATTGGCGCTCGCTGTATTGCAGTAGTTCGAGTAACGAAGATTTTTGTGAGGTAAGTGACTCATGAAAGGTATAGGTTATTGTTAGTCAGGGCCATTCTTATGTAGGGATTATTGACAGTCAGATTACGTTGCGATAAAAATATTGTGTGTCAGTTTAGTGATGATCAGAATAAGTAAAGAGAGAAATGTCTGAGTACGTTCAGTTCTGCTCAGCTGTTTGAAAATCAAATAACGTAAGGGGTTTACCAGCACAGTAATTCATTAATTTTTCTAAGGGGATGTTTCAATTGTAACATTCATGGCTTTGGTATGCAAAGTACGTTTACTCACGACCCTATGAGCATGTAATTATATTCACTGTGTTTTCGAGAGCGATACGTATGGGTCTCGAGAGGATTCATCGTTGCTTAGACAAATGTAAGTGTATGACCTGTCAATCCAAAATGTTTCGATGCTGGATTACACTGAGATGGCAAAAGCCGTGGGATACCTCCTAATATCGCGTCGGAACTCCCTTTGCCCTGTGTAGTGCAGCAACTCGACGTGGCATGGACTGAAAAAGTCACTGGAAGTCCCCTGCAGAAATACTGAGCCATGCTGACTCTATAGCCATCCATAACTGCGAAGGTGTTGCCGATGCAGGATTTTGATCACGGAATGTTCTCTCTAATACATCCCATAAATGTTGGATGGGATTCATGTCGGACTATCTTTTTTCTTCCTTTTACCACTGCCTTTATCCCGCATTGTGGGCAGGGTCGGCAGGGTTAAGTACGGAATTGGCATGGTTAATTTTAAGGGGTGGCCGGATGCCCTTCCTGCCGTCACCCCACACTCCCTGGGCTGGAAGTAGTGTACCACAGCTGTCTGCGTCTAGTGTAAATCGTGAAATAGTGTGAATGTGTTTCAGATGTCTGCGCGTCGTGTAACTGACGTGGGACGTGGGGACCAGCCCGGTATTCACCTAGTAGGATGTGGAAAACCGCCTAAAAACCACATCCAGGCTGGCAGGCACACCGGCTGTCGTCGTTAATCCGCTGGGCGGATTCGATCTGGGACCGGCGCGCCTACCCGAGTCCAGGAAGCAGCCCGTTAGTGCTCTCGGCTACCCTGGCTGGTCTGGTATTCATTCGGACTATGTGGGTGGCCAAATCATTCGCTCGAACTGTGCAGAAACCAGTCGCGAACAATTGTGGCCCGGTGACGTGACATCACTGTTTGAAAACATGATGTCCATGAATAGCTCCAAATGGTCTGCAAGTAGCTCAACGTAATAATTTTCAGACAATACTCTATTCAGTTGGACCAGCGGACCCATCCCATTCCATTTAAACACAGGCCACATCATTGTGGAGCCACCACCGGCTTGCATAGTGCCCTGTTGACACCTTGGGGTCTGCGTCACACTATAACCCTACCATCAGCTCTTACCAACTAACGTCGCGAGTAATCTAACCAGGCCACGGTTTTCCAGTCGTCTAGGGTCCAACCTATATAGTCACGAGGTCAGGAAAGTCGTCAGTCATCTGCTGACATAGCCCATTAAGGCCAAATTTCGCCACACTGTCCTAACGGATACGTTCGTCCTGCATCCCATATTGATACAGAATGAAATTTTCACTCTGCAGCGGAGTGTGCGCTGATATGAAACTTCCTGGCAGATTAAAACTGTGTGCCAGACCGAGCCTCGAACTCGGGACCTTTACTTTTCGCGGGCAAGTGCTCTACCAACTGAGCTACCCAAGCATGACTCACGCCCCGTCCTCACAGCTTTACTTCTGCCAGTACCTCGTCTCCTACCTTCCAAACTTTACAGAAGCTCTCCTGCGAACCTTGCAGAACTTGCACTCCTGAAAGAAAGGATATTGCGGAGACATGGCTTTGCCACATCCTGGGGGATGTTTCCAGAATGAGATTTTCACTCTGCAGTGGAGTGTAGGCTGATATGGAACTTCCTGTCCGCGAAAGGCAAAGGTCCCGAGTTCGAGTCTCGGTCGGGCACACAGTTTTAATCTGCCGGGAAGTTTCATATCAACGCACACTCCTCTGGAGAGTGAAAATCTCATTCTGGAAACATCCCCAGGCTGTAGCTAAGCCATGTCTCCGCAATATCCTTTCTTTCAGGGATACTAGTTCTGTAGCGTTCGCAGGTGAGCTTCTGTAAAGTTTGGAAGGTAGGAGACGAGGTACTGGCAGAAGTAAAGCTGTAAGGACGTGTCGTGAGTCGTGCTTGGGTAGCTCAGTTGGTAGTGCACTTGCCCGCGAAAGGCAAAGGTCCCAAGTTCGAGTCTCGGTCCGGCACACAGTTTTAATGCGCCAGGAAGTTTAATCCCATATTGACCTCTGCAGTTATTTCTCGCAGTGTTGCTTGTCTGTTAGCACTGACAGCTCCACGCAAACGCCGCTGCTCTCGGTAGTTAAGTGAAAGCCGTCGGCTACTGTGTTATCCGGGGTGAGAGGTAATGCCTGAAATTTGGTATTCTCGGCATACTCTTGATACTATGGATATCGGAATACTTAATGCCAAAACGATTTCTGAAATGAAAAGTCCCATGTGTCTAGCTCCAACTAGCACTCCGCGTTAAAAGTCTGTTAATTCCCGTCTTGCGGCCGTAATGAGGTCGGAAACTTACTCACGTGATTCACTTGAGTATACATGACAGCTCCACCAATGCACTAGCCTTAGGTGTACGCGATACTACTGCCATCTGCATGTGTGCATACCGCTGTCTCATGACTTTTGTACTTCAGTGTAACAAAAAATAGAAGGAAGTTAAAATGTGGTTATTAATGGATCAGGCGTTCTACAAAGTCACCCCACATTTGATTACAACGCACAGAATATACACACAACCACGTGAAACTGTCAGAAAAGCCATTATTTGGGATGTTATGCTGTTCGCATGTCACATTGGTTTCAATGTAGGCTATGTCGCTAAAGCTCTGGCCCTTCGTGTGAATTCCTGCACTTGGTCATTTTGTGGTAGGTTCGTACTGTTACTCCAAGTCTTGTCACCCGTGATGATTTTTTTCCATAAAATAAATATCCTCGGTTTGAATTTGAGTCAAGCTGCGGAAGGCGTCGTCGCGTCGTTCCTCTTCAGGAGTCAAGTTGTGCGGGATAAAACTTTGCACTCGGTATTCCCTCCTTGAAAACATCCTGCGGGATGTCTTCAACATTTTATTTAAAGATGTTGCTCCATTGTGATTTACGACATAACAATCTCACACTATGGCCGCACGTCCACTTCTTAGCATTGCCTCTGGCAACTAACACGTCGAACCCTCCACACACTCATACCAACCCTAGGTGCAAAATGTCTTCACGTCCGTGACGAATCAGCATAGCGACTCTGAAAATTGGGGATACGGCTATCACAACGCCCTGGATATATATATATATATATATATATATATATATATATATATATATATATATATATATGTGTGTGTGTGTGTGTGTGTGTGTGTGTGTTGGGCAGTTTGAAGAGCGGTGAAGGGGGGGGGGGGCGAGTGGGATAACATCACGACATGATGGAAGTGAGAGGAATGGAGGAAACGAAGCACGATAAAATACAAAGCTATTGAAAGACTGTTTATCAATCTCCAAACATTCTAATGGCTAACTAATGTACACTCATGCTCATAAATTAAGGATTATGCGGATACATGGTGAAACAATGTTCTAGTGGGCGGTTTTCGGGTTTAAATCACCTCGGGGTATGACCATGCGGTGCATTTGACCTGCGGTCGTCGCACGGTGGCGCTGGCAGCAGTCCACATATGCAGAGGTGTGTTGGTGCACGTTGAAGTATGGTGCAGCGAGCAAATTTCCAGACGTTTTCAGAAGTGCTGATGGTGACTGTGTGTTGAAAATGGCCCAAAGAACACATATTGATGACGTTATGAGGGGTAGAATGTTATGGGGGGACTGGAGGCTGATCAAACACAGCAGGTCATAGCACGGGCCCTCCGTGTGCCACAATGTGTGATCTCAAGATTATGGTATCGTTTCCAGCAGACAGGAAACGTGTCCAGGCACTATAGTACGGGACGTCCAGTATACAACGCCACAAGAAGACCGATATCTCACCATCAGTGCCCGCAGACGGCCATGGATTACTGCAGGTAGCCTTGCTTACCGCAGCCACGGGAATAGTTGTCCCCAGACACACAGTCTACAGACGACTGAACAGACATGGTTTATTCGCCCGGAGACCTGCAAGGTTCATTCCACTGACCCCTGGTCACAGGAGAGCCCGTAAAGCCTGGTGTCAACAATACAGTACATGGTCATTGGAACAGTGGTCCCAAGTTTAATTCATGGACGAGTCCAGGTATAGTCTGAACAGTGATTCTCGCCGTGTTTTCATCTGGCGTGAAGCAGGAATCAGATACCAACCCCTTAACTTCCTTGAAAGGGACCTGTGTGGAGGTCGTGGTTTGTTGATGTGGGCTGGGATTACGATTGGTGCACGTACAACCCTGCGTGTCTTTGACAGAGGAACTGTAACAGGTCAGGTGTATCGGGACATCATTTTGCACCAGTATGTCCACCTTTTCAGGGGTGCAGTGGGTCCCACCTTCCTCCTGATGGACGATAACGCACGGCCCCACCGAGCTGCCATCGTGGAGGAGTACCTTGAAGTAGAAGATATCAGGCGAATGGAGTAGCCTGCCTTTTCTCCAGACCTAAACCCCATCGAGCACGTATGGGTGCTCTCTGTCGACGAATCGCTGAACGTCTTCAAACCCCTACGACACTTCAGGAGCTCCGACAGGCCCCGGGTGGAAGAATGGGAGGCTATACCCCAGCAGCTGCTCGACCACCTGATCAAGAGTATGCCAACGGGTTGTGCGGCCTGTGTACGTGTACATGGTGATCATATCCCATATCGATGTCGGGGTACATGCGCAGGAAACTGTCGTTTTGTAGCACATGTGTTTCGGGACGGTTTTCCCAACTTACCACCAATACGTGGACTTACAGATCTGTATCGTGTGTGTTCCCTAGGTGCCTATGCTATTAGCGCCAGTTTTGTGTAGTGCCACGTTGTGTGGCACCACATTCTGTAATTATCCTTAATTTATGAGCATTAGTGTAGTATGTACCTAATATATACATATTATTTGCTGAGGAAGTGCAGTTTGTATCAGACTTTTACGTATTTTTTTGCTGTTAGGAACGTGGAGTTGAGAAACTTGCAAATATTTTTTATATTTAAATTTAAATAACCTAGCTGCAAATGTTTTTTATATTTCAATTTAAATAATTTAAACGTTGAATGGCAAAATGAGAAAAGAATCTTGAATTGAAAGTGCGACGCTTTTGGGTGCTTTTACACGCCACAATAGTCTGTCATTTCCAGTTGCAAAAGAATAGTACTAATGGCGGAAGAGTTCAGAAATTTCACGAGTGGCTGCAGATACACCCATACAGCAGAGTGGCTCTCCACAGCTACTGCAGCCCCTGATAGCAGGCAACCAGTTTGACTTACGTTAGGTTCTGCATGCCTGCTAGCAGGCGCTAGAGCAGCAGTGGAGACCGAGTCAACGGTATGAGTGTCGAAGTCTCTACAGTTCTCTACAGTTACATCTTTAAAGTGTTCGACAAAGGTGTGCGGCTGTCATCAAGAGTGTTGCAAAGCTGGCGGTTCTTAGAGGAACCCTTCGTCGTTTTATTCACGCATGTGTCAATGTAGAATCCTCCCATTATCAAGCCACAGGAGGACGCAAAACAGAAGGGCTTGGGATTACGTCCAAATTTCATCGAATGGCCTTGAACAGTTCCTGATGGTTCCACCCTGTATACCGGACCACCCTGTTTACGACTTCGGCGCTCAAGGTCGCGGTTCTGACCTCCATCGCAATGGCGTCAACGGAAGGGCAAAAATGTGGACAAGATGGAGTGTGACGACATTTCCATCGTGTGACACGTTCACAGTGGCGTTTGGCATAATTGCGGTGAAATTTGGTGAACATTTGACATTATTTAAGCCACATTGTACCTTACATTAACTTCTGAGCTCCATCCGTTTTGTTATCACATGTGTTAACTCCCTGCTGTTTGAAGTGTCGCCGAGTTCGAGTGTGAAATCTCATGGAAACCGCTTTAACATCTTTACAGAGGAACGTCGTATGTACCTCTTAACAGAATTGCAATGGGACACAAAAACGGCGTCCCAAACAAGTGAGCCTTATATTGAGTTGCATAGTGTATACAGAAAATAAGAGGTATCGTATCACACTTCCTTGGGGGACAACTGGCGATACTTTTGGGTCAGATGAACACCCGGCCATCCGGGATAACATAATGGGCTCTAGTACTTAAAAAGCTTTCAAGCCAGTTACATGGCTGGCAACCTATTCCGTTTGCTCGAACCTTCTTCAACTGTCTGCGGTGGGGCACTGTATCAAAAGCTTTCCAGAAATCTAAGATTATGGAATCCACCTGTTGCCCTTCATTCTTGCTTTCCAGGACATGGTGCGAGGAAAGGGCAAGTCATATTTCGCAGGAGCGTTGCTCTGTAAGCGTGTACTTATTTGTGGACAGAAGCTTTTGTATTTTAAGAAAATTTATCACAGTCGAACTTATACTATGCTCAAGAATTCTGCAACAAACCGATGTTAAGAATATTGCTCTTCAATTTCGGGTCAATTCTTTTACCATTCTTATGTACAGGAGTAACCACTTTTTTCCAGTCGCTTGGTATTTTGCGCTAGGCTAGAGATTCGCTATAATTGCAAGTTAAGTGTGGCCAATGGCGAAAGGTACTCTATGTAAAACTGAATTTGCATTCCATTCACCTGGCATCTTATTTAATTTCAATTTTTTCCATTCATTTTCAAGGCCAGCGATGCTTATCCGTAATATGACGAGTCCCGTGTTTGAAGGATTAACGAAATAACTGCAGATATCACAAAGAACGACGCACACATTTTATGCAGACACCGGGCCACTAGCCCTTAACCTTTGATTAGACTGTCATGCCCCTTAAAGGGGTAAACCAGGTTGATGCTCGATTTTGGAACCGATATTCATGATGTTTTGCAGTAAAATAACAGACTAATTACAAAACGGATTTTAGGCTTTTGGTGTTAATTCTTAACATTGTATTACTTATTTTTTAAAGTAAAAAACTTTCACCCAGAGGGAGGACACTGTATTCCATCGACGAAAGGGCTACACGAAATGCCAGAGCGGCTGGTGGGAGCTCTGAGCGCCACAATGTTCAACCTAAAACAAAATTTTAAAAAGTGCTTTGAAACTGATGAAGTTCTCTGACGTAGTACGTAGGGATATTTAAAAAGTGGTTTTTAACAAAATGGCGGCACTCTGAAATAAACGTCAATTTTTTTGAGAGAAAGTCATTATAAAAACGTGCACAAAAATTCGAAATTAAAACGTATCGTAAAAACTCTACGTGTTACAGTAGAAAAAACTCCGACTCATAACTTACAAAAAGGTATAATGTAATAGCGTGTATATTTCAAGAGTTATAGCTCCCGCCAACTTGAAAAATTTTATTTTCAAAAAAACAAGTGTTTAAAGTCTCAATTTATGTTTTTAATACAGGCAGTGCCAGCGCCGTACATTTGTACTTTTTTTCGTCGATGTCGAAACACTCTGATTT
The DNA here is from genome assembly GCF_023898315.1 of Schistocerca nitens. Classification (NCBI taxonomy): domain Eukaryota; kingdom Metazoa; phylum Arthropoda; class Insecta; order Orthoptera; family Acrididae; genus Schistocerca; species Schistocerca nitens. Next base: position 433,670,348 of record NC_064619.1, read on the forward strand.
TGAGGAAATGATATCGATTAAGTGGCTTCCGTTTACCAATCGATCGCTTTTTGTTTTTGCACAGTTGTGACTACTTTTCGAACCTTTTCTGTCTGTACAAATACTTTTTGTCATTTTCAAGAACGTTTTACTTCGTATTAAAGACAAGCTAAATTATAAGTTAAGCAGACGCGACACAAGCACGTGCTTTCAGACTGTTTTCCATAAACGAATCATGTTACGAAGAGAAATCTTGTTGAGAGTAGTATCTTAGTTGACACTAATGCCTTCTGTGATATTGTAAGTAGGCTGTTTATGTTTTCTTATTGGTAACGCCACGTTGCCCTCTGTATGAAAATCACTGGCTGTGCTGTGTGCAGTCTGTGGCTGCTTTGCATTGTTGTAATACTCTCCATTGTAGCGTTGGGCAGCTGGATGTTAACAGCGTGTAGCGTTGCGCAGTTGGAGGTGAGCCGCCAGCAGTGGTGGTTGGGGAGAGAGATGGCGGAGTTTTGAAATTTGTAAGACTGGATGTCAATTATGACTATTAAGGTAAATACATTATTTGTTCTCTATTAAAATCTTTCATTTGCTAACTATGCCTATCAGTAGTTAGTGCCTTCCGTAGTTTGAATCTTTTATTTAGCTGGCAGTAGTGGCGCTCGCTGTATTGCAGTAGTTCGAGTAACGAAGATTTTTGGTGAGGTAAGTGATTTGTGAAAGGTATAGGTTAATGTTAGTCGGGGCCGTTCTTTTGTAGGGATTTTTAAAGTCAGATTGCGTTGCGCTAAAAATATTGTGTGTCAGTTTAAGCACAGTCCTGTAAAATTGTACAAAGGGGACGTTTCAATATATCTGAAACTAATAGGACCGCTGTTCCTTGGTACATATTATAGTGTTACACCGGTTGCATTCGAGTGCTCGAATGCGTCCGACCCCCATGCCGTAAATCGCGGTTTTAACATACTTTAACATTTATGGCACACTTTATATGTACGAGTCTTAAAAACAGACTCTCTAAGAAACTGTTGAAACCAGTAAAAATTAGGTTAAAAAATTTCTTCCCAGGTCTACCCCCTTAAACGTCACGACAGTTTTGTTCGCTCAGTTTTCATCGGTACAGTAGTCGCAGATTCGCTTCCGGGAGTGCACCCTGTCAGTTTAAATTTCATAGAGTGGCGAACACACGAGTTACAGCGCTCTTTGCGGCAGCCAACGCTAACTGGGGAGCCTTTTTCACGGCTGTCAAAACACTGAGCGGAGACAGTTTATCGTTTTCTGTGTGGAAAGTTAAGTTCTTTGCCTGGCGAATCATTTAATTGTTCTTTACTATTTGGTTAACGAAATATAAATTAAACATAGCGGTTTGTAAAGAGTGTTCAGCGTTCAGTTGGACGAATCGAAGTGACAAAACAACAGATATTTCGTATCACAAATAAGTATATTATAGTTAAACTAAGATGTAAGAAAGATTCTTTAGGTATGCAAGACTGTGTTGAAATTTTAACTACTCTTCAAATAAATACCGAAATATAATTAGTTTTACAGTAATTATTACAATAATTACCGGTTTCCTTTGAAAGATAAGGAACTAACGAAGAGATGGGTAGGAAATTTGAAAAGGGACGAACGGTTTCCATCTCCAATCAGCTACAAATGCTCAAATCATTTTTAAGAGAAGTATATGTGCGACACAAACTGTAAGTAGGCTGTTTAGGTTTTTTTATTGGTAACGCCACGTAGCGCTCTATATGAAAATCACTGACTGTGCTGTGTGCAGTCTGAGGCTGGTCGGAATTGTTGGAATAGTCGCTATTGTAGTGTTGGGCAGTTGGCTGTTAACAGCGCGTAGCGTTGTGCAGTTGGAGGTGAGCCGCCAGCAGTGGTGGATGTGGGGAGAGAGATGGTGGAATTTTGAGAGCGGACGATCTGGACGTGTGTCCATCAGAAAGAGTAAATTTGTAATATTGGATATCATGGACTGATATATATATATATATATATATATATATATATATATATATATATATATATATATATATATATATAATGACTTTTGAACACTATTGAGGTAAATACATTGTTTGTTCTCTATCAAAATCTTTCTTTTGCTAACTATGCCTATCAGTAATTAGTGCCTTCAGTAGTTTGAATCTTTTATTTAGCTGGCAGTAGTGGAGCTCGCTGTATTGCAGTAGTTCGAGTAACGAAGATTTTTGTGAGGTAAGTGATTTGTGAAACGTATAGGTTAATTTGGTCAGGGCCATTCTCTTGTAGGGATTGTTGAAAGTCAGATTGCGTTGCGCTAAAAAATATTGTGTGTCAGTTTAAGTACAGTCGTGTATAATTTTGCTAAGGGGACGTTTCATCGAGCAGAGACTCTTTTTGTCCAGGCAGTCCCAATTATCTTTAATTTTCCCCAACATAGGAAAATAAGATGACATCCTATCACCAGCGCGGAGAAAGCGAACTTTCGACAATTTGGACCATAATGAGTCATCAGTAGCACATAGTAACATTGTAATTTAAATTAGTAACTACAGTGCTTTCATATATTTTCGTATATTTTAATACTCTATAATACCAGTATCTTTATTGTACAGGTTATAGTAAAAACTTCGAAAGTTGATCATAGGTTACCCGTACATTCTAGAATTCGTAATCTAGGAGACTTGTGATATTTTTTTGCTTTGAAATTCTTATAGTCATATGGTGAATATTCTTCTTTTTTCAGTGTCTAGATCGTCTGTTTATCCTGGTGCTTGAGGCTGTGACTATGCTTGAAATACAAACAAAAAGCCGGCCGCTGTGGCCGAGCGGTTCTAGGCGCTTCAGTCTGGAACCGCGCGACCGCTACGGTCGCAGGTTCGAATCCTGCCTCGAGCGCATGGATGTGTGTGATGTCCTTAGGTTAGTTAGGTTTAAGTAGGTCTAACTTCTAGGGGACTGATGACCTCAGATGTTGTTAAGTCCCATAGTGCTCAGAGCCATTTGAACTATTTGAACAAACAATAATACAGAATTTCTGCGTCAGTGAGAGTTTCTATTATCTAACCACGACGCTTTTCGAAGTTTGCTTCATAATCTTCAGATGATACCTGCTCAAACTGCATCGATTTACGTTCAGTTTACGAGAAACAAGAAGTTATCATAGCTGGAAGAAAATGTTTCGGTCGGCTAGCAACGTTATCTACGTCGAAAAATTTAGCCATATTCCGACTACAACTTCCTTATTACTGCCAGTGTAAAAGCACATCTGTTGACTGTTTTTTGAGAAAAAATATAGCTAACATTAGCTATTTGAACTTAGTTAAAGGCAATGTCAGTGGGGCGTTAATAGGATACGATGCCCTTGACAAACGATAAAACGGCGGACGGGCATTCAATTTGCTTTAAACATGGACGTAGAGCCAGTCTTTGAAATTTAACTCGTTTGAGCGCACCTCTCAGCGCACACGGAAGCGGCGCCAGGCAACCGGCACCGAGTTAGCGATCGCAGGTGAAGTGGAGCGTGTCTGGAGGAAAGTGTAGACACCGCCCCCGTAATGCTCGCCCCCGCCCGCATTGTGGCGGGGAGAAAGTGTGGCTGCTCGCCTCAGGGAAAGCCGGAAGCGAAAGTGAGACGGGTTGGGTTGGGTTGGGTTGTGACGAGACGTACCGGCAGCCGGGGACCAGCAGACAGCCGCGCGGCCCTGACTCATCTTGCCGGCTAGCCGAGTTTCAGCGGTCGTTCACCCCAAACTGTCCGCATCCTGTTTGGTTCCGTATTTTTCTTTAACACGAAATCTCTCCCATTGGGCCGAGTGTGGAGTGTGGTAGTACCGCCTCCGCCCGCCCCCCTCCCCTATCACCATTCCTCCTTCCCCCTGAGATTAATTAATAGTCCAAGGCTGAATGATTACTTCGACCGTACGGCTAGCTGAAATACAAGGGGTAGCCATATACTTTTAATTGTCACCTGAAAAAAAGTTACGTAATTAACGTTGTGTTTGTTTGCAGAAACTCGTCTGCACTCCAGATACGCAGTCAAATTCCCACGCCATAGTGCCGTGGAAAAGGTAACTGAGGATGTATTAGATGACGATCAGTTTGTCTTTAGGAAAGGTAAGGCACAAGAGAGGCAAGTCTCATGTTGCCGTTAATAATGGAACCAAGACTAAAGAAAAATCAAGACACGTTCATGTGATTTGTCGACCTCGAAAAGCGTTCCACAATGTCAGATGTTCGAAATTCTGAGGAAAATAGGGTGTAATGTATGGGGAAAGCCGGGTAATATATAATATGTACAACAGACAAGAGAGAAAAATAAGAGTGGAAGACCAAGAACGAAGTGCTCGGATTACAAAGGGTATAAGACAAGGATATAGTTTTTCGTCCCTACTGTGCATCGAAGAAGCAATGATGGAAATAAATGAAAGATTTAGAAGTGGTATTAAAATTCGAGGTGAAAGGCTATCAGTGATACCATTCGCCGATGACACTGCAATCCTCAATGAAAGTGGTGAAGTACATATCTGCTGAATGGAATGAACTGTCTAATAAGTACAGAGTATGGATTGAGAGTGTATCGAAAAAAGACGAAAGCAATGAGAAGTATCAGAAATGAGAACAGCGAGTAAATTAACATGAGGATTGATAGTTACGAAGCAGAGGAAGTTAAGGAGTTCCACTAACTAGGCAGCAAAATAACCAAAGACGGACGGAGAAAGGAGAAATCAAAAGCAGACAAGCACTGGCAAAAAGTCATTCCTGGACAAAATAAATCTGCTAGTATCAAACAAAGGTCTTAATTTGAGGAAAATATTTCTGAAAATGTACGTTCGGAGCACAGGTTGGTTGTATGGCAGTGAAATATGGACTGCGGAAAAACCGGAACAGAAGAGAATCGAAGCATTTGAGATGTGCTACAGACGAATGTTGAAAATTAGGTAGACTCATACGGTAAGGAATGAGGTGGTTCTGAGCAGAATCGGAGATGAAAGGAATATGTGGAAAACTCTGACAAGATGAAGGGACAGGATGATAGGACATCTGCTAAGACAACTGCACAACCTAGGTTTCGGTCTATAAGCCCATTTTTAGGTACATTACTGATTCCAAAGATGATACAGCAAAGACAAACATGGTGAATAGGCAAAGATAAATATCTCAACTTCTTAATAATCGATCCTTGGCTTAGAGTAAAATTACTTCAGTGACCATTTTTTGACAAATTACACACGGAATTACACAATTAAACAATTACACTAACGTGACTAAACACAGGATTAAAGCTATGCGTCAACCTAGAACTTTTTATCGACTCATGGACTGAGCCCCGAAGTTTTGCTTCTATCTAGGAGTTGTGATACCATCTAAAAGAGGCGAATAATTGAAATGAATTTTCTAATGATTTCTAATTTCTAGAATTTATAATTGGCTGAGTTTTGTCCCTTATTCTCTGTCTGTAAGACTTCTGCATCCATTAAATATTTGTGGTTTTTGTTGATAATTGCTTGTTCAATGCAAAAGACAAACACCTAGCCATCACAAAAAGTGGGGTTCATAAGGTCATATGCCGGGAGTGTCGATCTTGCTACATAGGACAGACCGGGAGGACAATCTGCACCAGGTTACAAGAACATCATAGAAGCTGGAGACTGAAGTTCCTGATTGGGCCTTTGCGGAATATTGCCTTAAGCCAAGGATCGGTCATTAAGAAGTTGTGATATTTATATTTTCCTAATCATGATGTTTATCTTTGCTTTATCATCTTTGGAATCAGTAATGTACTTAAAAATGGGCTTATAACCCGAAACCTAGGATGTGCAATAAGCGTAATAAAGTACGTGAAACAACGCAAAAAGAGAAGTTGTTTAGTTAGTTTACCGTGTTTCACCAAGAACCCACAGTTGATTCAGTTAAAATGAATATGGTGAGTGTGTGTGTGTGTGTGTGGTGCTCTACACTACGTAGGTATTAACATATAATAAAAACGTGTTGCTTATATGTTTTTACTATATAAGGAACACAAGCAGTCAACAGCGAATTATAGTGACGCAGGAATTCCGATGTAAGTAACCTATAAGTAACCCAGTTGTACCTTAGAGATTTGTTTATATTGTTTTCGTTCGTTATTAGGTACAATTACAGTAAAATAGCCCGTCCCTCTCTTAGTTTCTTGCTGTAGGTCACCAGTACCCCAAAGACCTTTTGTCACAAGGGGGAAACAACCGACAAGTAATGTAAACAACAAAAAATGTGATCTTTACGTGAGCAGCTGCCTGAAGAAAAATTCATCGGTTTGAAACCAGTAACGGGTGTAGCGTTATTAACAGTGTTTCGTGGCTATTTTCTTCTTTGTAAGACTCAACTTGTAAGTAAAATTCATTATTACCCCTCAAACGGTTGCTACATTAATGTCATTCGACGATTTCTCCGAAAAAGTGACCGCAGGCCTTAATCGAAATAGTTTGACTGAGATCCTTGGGAGAAACATGACAAACTTATTCCTCTTCGTATGCAAGACAATGAACAAGCGAAACATCTCTAGCCTTGAAGGTAAAAATTCCAATTTAAAAGCAGGTAAGTGCTGGCAGGTGCGAATATTACCGAACAAAAAGTTTAATAAGTCATGACTGGAAGATACCAACACAAATTCTATTTACATAAGAATGGAAAGACTAATAGAACCGACGTCGGGGAAGATCAGTTTGGGTTCTGAGTTAATGAAGTTACACGCAAGGCAAACCATTTCCAAAGAATGGTTCGTATCTAGAAAAGATGAATATCAACAAAAGTAAAACAAGTGTATTGGAATTTAGTGAATTAAATTATACAATACCAAGCAAATTACGTTAGAAATTGAGACGATAAATTTGGGGACCAAAATAACTGACGATGACAGAAGCAATGAGTACTGGCAATAGCAAGAAAAGCGTTTCTGAAAAAAAGAACTTTGTTAACGTGGAGCATAAATTAAAGTATTACGAAGTATTTTCTGAAGACATCCTCGTGGAGTGTAGCATTGTAGCCGGCCGGAGTGGCCGAGCGGTTCTAGGTGCTTCCGTCTGGAACCGCGCGACCGCTACGGTCGCAGGTTCGTACCCTGCTTCGGACATGGATGTGTGTGATGTCCTTAGGTTAGTTAGGTTTAAGTAGTTCTAAGTTCTACGGGACTGATGACCTCAGCTGTTAAGTCACATAGTGCTCAGAGCCATTTGAACCATTTTTTTTGTAGCATTGTACATAAGTGACATAGGGACGATTAACAGTATAGACAAGAAGAGAAGCTGTAACAAATCTACTGAATAAACTGCCTACGCAACGCTTGTCCGCCCTCTTCTAGAGTATAGCTGCCTGATAAGAGATCTTTTCCAGATAGGACTATCAGAGACATCGAATAAATTCAAGGAAGTGTAGCTCATTTTGTATTATCGCGAAATGGGGGAAGAGATTGTCACAAATATGAAATTAATTGAGGTGACAGTCATTAAAACAAAAGCGTTTTTCATTGAGGCAGGATCTTTTCGCTAAATATCCTTCACCAAATTTCTCCTCCGAATGCCAAAATATTTTATTATCGCCCATCTACATAGAGAGAAATGATTATCTTCATAAAATAACAAAAATCAGAGCTCGCAAAGAGAAATTTATTTCATTGTTCCCCAAGTGCTACTCGAGGGTAGAATGGTCGAGAAATAGTGGGGAAGTTGTTCAACAAATCCTCTGCCAAACACTTAAGTGTAAATCGCAGCAGTCGACATAGATGTGGATTAGAAGCCTTTGAAATATGGAGCTGCGGAAGAGGGAGTAATAATACACTCCTGGAAATGGAAAAAAGAACACATTGACACCGGTGTGTCAGACCCACCATACTTGCTCCGGACACTGCGAGAGGGCTGTACAAGCAATGATCACACGCACGGCACAGCGGACACACCAGGAACCGCGGTGTTGGCCGTCGAATGGCGCTAGCTGCGCAGCATTTGTGCACCGCCGCCGTCAGTGTCAGCCAGTTTGCCGTGGCATACGGAGCTCCATCGCAGTCTTTAACACTGGTAGCATGCCGCGACAGCGTGGACGTGAACCGTATGTGCAGTTGACGGACTTTGAGCGAGGGCGTATAGTGGGCATGCGGGAGGCCGGGTGGACGTACCGCCGAATTGCTCAACACGTGGGGCGTGAGGTCTCCACAGTACATCGATGTTGTCGCCAGTGGTCGGCGGAAGGTGCACGTGCCCGTCGACCTGGGACCGGACCGCAGCGACGCACGGATGCACACCAAGACCGTAGGATCCTACGCAGTGCCGTAGGGGACCGCACCGCCACTTCCCAGCAAATTAGGGACACTGTTGCTCCTGGGGTATCGGCGAGGACCATTCGCAACCGTCTCCATGAAGCTGGGCTACGGTCCCGCACACCGTTAGGCCGTCTTCCGCTCACGCCCCAACATCGTGCAGCCCGCCTCCAGTGGTGTCGCAACAGGCGTGAATGGAGGGACGAATGGAGACGTGTCGTCTTCAGCGATGAGAGTCGCTTCTGCCTTGGTGCCAATGATGGTCGTATGCGTGTTTGGCGCCGTGCAGGTGAGCGCCACAATCAGGACTGCATACGACCGAGGCACACAGGGCCAACACCCGGCATCATGGTGTGGGGAGCGATCTCCTACACTGGCCGTACACCACTGGTGATCGTCGAGGGGACACTGAATAGTGCACGGTACATCCAAACCGTCATCGATCCCATCGTTCTACCATTCCTAGACCGGCAAGGGAACTTGCTGTTCCAACAGGACAATGCACGTCCGCATGTATCCCGTGCCACCCAACGTGCTCTAGAAGGTGTAAGTCAACTACCCTGGCCAGCAAGATCTCCGGATCTGTCCCCCATTGAGCATGTTTGGGACTGGATGAAGCGTCGTCTCACGCGGTCTGCACGTCCAGCACGAACGCTGGTCCAACTGAGGCGCCAGGTGGAAATGGCATGGCAAGCCGTTCCACAGGACTACATCCAGCATCTCTACGATCGTCTCCATGGGAGAATAGCAGCCTGCATTGTTGCGAAAGGTGGATATACACTGTACTAGTGCCGACATTGTGCATGCTCTGTTGCCTGTGTCTATGTGCCTGTGGTTCTGTCAGTGTGATCATGTGATGTATCTGACCCAAGGAATGTGTCAATAAAGTTTCCCCTTCCTGGGACAATGAATTCACGGTGTTCTTATTTCAATTTCCTGGAGTGTAGATATGAAATGGAAATGAAGTCCCATGCTTCTTCACAGAGCGTAGGGGAACGATGCGGAAGACCCGCACCGCTTTACTAGGCAAGGTCCTAGTGGAAGTGATTTGCCATTGCCTTCCTCCGACCGTGATGGAGATGAATGATGATGATAAAGACGACACAACAACACCCAGTCATCTCGAGGCAGGAAAAATCCCTGACCCCGCCGGGAATCGAACCCGGGACCCCATGCTCGGGAAGCGAGAACGCTACCGCGAGACCACGAGCAGCGGGCAATAATAGATATACAGGACAGTTAATCAGGAGGTATTGAATCGAAGTGGGGAGAAAATTTTGTTGGCGTAACTTGACTAAAATAAAGTATCGATTGATTGGAGACATTCTGAGGGGTCAAAAAATTGTCGATTTCGTAATGGACGGAAGTGTGCTAAGTAACGATTGTAGAGGGAGACCAAAGTTTAATTACAGTAAGTAGGATCAAATGGATGTAGGGTGCAGTAGTTACGTAAAGAGGAAGAGACTTGCACTTGATTGAGTAACATGGAGAGCTGCATCAAACCGGTCTTCGGACGGAAGACCTCAGCAACGGCATTTGACTGTAACTGGTTGGACTGCTCCCACTAGCAACACAGCAGTGGGAACGTGGTACAGTCTGTTCCCTTTGTGTTTCCTTCCGCTGCGCCAATCATTGTGTCTGCCGGACGTGAGATTTCGGCCTATATCAAGGGAAAAAAGCAAATCTTCGGTTCTAATTAACATTAAGTGAAGATTTTTGACTGGCTTATAGAACACAGAAAAATAGTGACAAATAGTTCCTTGATAATGCGAGAGTCAGATTACTCGTTTCAACCTCGTTCAAACCAAGTTAGTGCTTCGACTCTGCTCACCTGAATGTTAAGTGGGAGGAGAAAGGAATTTTCGTGGCTTCGGCTGCAGGTTATCGACACCGTCCCCAGGTCCAGAAGCGTGGCTACGCCAGCAGCCTCTCCTTAGCTGGACAGCCGCCACACGTGTATGCGTGACTCGCATTCAGAGTTCTCGTCAGCTGCCTGCACGTGCAGCCACGGGTTCCAACGTAACCGCACTGTTCCAAGTCCTAAAGCGTTTGAAATTGCGCCTGCGTGATTAAAAGCCTCTGGGATATAGCCTCCCATTCTTGCACCAGTGCCTATCGGAGTTCCTGAAGTGTCCTAGGAGTTTGAAGACGTGCAGAGATACGTCGACCAAGAGCATCCCAGACGTGCTCGATGGGGTTTACGTCTGGAGAACAGGCAGGCCACTCCATTCGCCTGATATCTTCTGTTTCAAGGTACTCCTCTATGATGGCAGCTCGGTGCGGCCGTGCGTTATCATCCACCAGGAGGAAGGTGGGACGCACTGAACCCCTGAAAAGGCGGACATAGTGGTGCAAAATGACGTCCCGATACACCTGACCTGTTACAGTTCCTCTGTGAAAAACATGCAGGGGTGTACGTACACCAATCGTAATACCACCCCACACCATCAAACCACGACCTATATACAGGTCCCTTTCAAGGACATTAAGGGGTTGGTATCTGGTTCCTGGTTCACGCCAGATGAAATCCCGGCAAGAATCATTGTTCAGACTATACCTGGACTCGTCCCTTAACATAACCTCGGACCACTGTTCCAATGACAATGTACTGTATTCTTGACGTCAGGGTTTAGGAGCTCTCCTGTGGCCAGGGGTCAGTAGAATGCACCATGCAGGTCTGTGGGCGAATAAACCATGTCTGTTCAGTTGTCTGTAGACTGTGTGTCTGGAGACAACTGTTCCAGTGACTACGGTAAGGTGACGAGCAAGGCTGCCTGCAGTACTCCGAGGCTGTCTGCGGGCACTGATGACGAGATATCGGTCTTCTTGTGGTGTTTTACACTGTGGATGTCCCGTACTGTAGTGCGTGGACACGATTCCTGTCTGCTGGAATCTTTGCCATAATCTTGACATCACATTTTGTGGCACACGGAGGGCCCGCGCTACGACCTGCTGTTTTTGACCAGCCTCTAGTCGCCCTAGTATTCTACCCCTCATAACGTCATCAATATATATTCTTTGAGCCATTTTCAACACACAGTCACCATTAGCACGTCTGAAAACGTCTGCACACTTACTCGCTGCACCGTACTCTGACATGCACCAACACATCTCTGCGTATGTGGACTGCTGCCAGCGCCAGCGTGCGACGACCGCATATCAAATGCACCGCATGGTCATACCCCGACGTGATTTAAACCCGCAAACCGCCCACCAGAGCGTTGTTTCACCATGTATGAGCATTATCCCTGATTTATGAGCATGAGTGTACTTCAAGTATATAACCTCAAATGGGGAGAGCGGTATGGAGTTTCCAATATACACGATCCAGTTGCATTAATCTGATCACCGCCTACATTCGACGTCAACGTGCAATAACCACACACAGATGGCAGGTGGTAGCACTAGCAGTGGAGGGTATATAAAGGCAGAGACTACGCGGAAAACAGTGCAACTGTCGTGAGGTGGAAATGGAGCGATTTATCTTATGTCCAAAAGTGTATGATCATTCGCTTTCCGGCCAAGGGCGGAAACATTTGTGAACAAGTAGGTTTGTAAACTGCTGGCGTGCCAACGTGGTTAAAATGTACCGTACATGGCAAAATGGCGCTATCCAAAACATGCGCAGAGGTAACTGCGGTGCACCACGGCTGCAGCGATGTGTACGGGCGAATAGCATCCTAAATTTTATTTTCCATTCTTCTGTATATTATTCTTGTCAACAACTTGAATGCATGAGCTGTTAAGCTGATTGTAATAATTCTCGCTCTTATCAGCTCTTCCCATCTTTGGAACTGTGTGGATGATGTTTTTCCGAAAGTCAGATGGTATGTCGCCCGACTCATACATACTACACACCAACGTGAATAGTCATTTTGTTGCCACTTCCCCCGATGATTTTAGAAATTCTGGTGGAATGTTATCTATCCCTTCTGCCTTATTTAATCTTTAGTCCTGCAAAGCTCTATTAAATTGTGGTTCTAATACCGGGTCCCCTATCTCTTCTAAATCGACTCCTGTTTCTTCTTCTATCACATCACGCAAATCTTCCCCCTCATAGAGGCTTTCAATGTATTCTTTCCACTTATCCTCTCTCTTGCCTGCATTTAACAGTGGAATTCCCGTTGCACTCTTAATGTTATCACCCTTGCTTTTAATGACACCGTAGGTTGTTTTGACTTTCCTGTATAGTGAGTCAGTCCTTGCGACAATCATTTCTTTTTCGATGTCTTCACATTTTTCCTGCAGCCATTTCGCCTTAACTTCCTTGCACTTTCTATTTATTTCATTCCTCAGCGACTTGTATTGCTGTATTCCTGTGTCTCCCGGAACATTTTTGTACTTCCTCCTTTCATAGATCTACTGCAGTCACGCAGAAATGCTGCTGTCCTGCGTTCCAGAGGTGGACCAACGCGCTATTAAGCGTCTGGTCATAATGTTTTAGCTCATCAGCGTAGGAGGGGCGTTCAATAAGTAATGCAACACTTTTTTTTCTCACCCAGTTTCGGTTGAAAAAGTGCGTAATTTGTTGTGAGACATTGTGGATATTCCCACTTCAGCCCCTGTAGTTTCACGAAGTTGCGACAGGAGCGACGCTATACGTACCCACCAAAATGGCATATGTAAAGCAGAGGCGATCCGAGCAGAGAACTGTCATTGAGTTTCTTTTAGAGAAAAACAAGCTGCGTCGCATATAGTCAGAGACGCTTGCAGAATGTCTATGGAGACTTGTCACTGATCAAAAGCACGATGAGTCGTTGGGCGAGACGTTAGTCATGATGGTAACAAGGTTGCGCAAATCTGTCCGATCTGCCGCGCGGCGGCCAGCCGCACACAGCTTTGACTCCTGCAATGTTGAAATGTGCGGACAGTCTCATTCGAGGTGATCGACCGATGCAAACTACATTCTCATTCTCCATGACAGTGCAAGGCGTCACATAAGTCTACGCAACCGAGATGAGCTCAAAAAACTTCACTGACTGTTCTTCCTTATCCACCCTACATCCTGGATATCGCATCTTCCGACTTCCATGTGTCTGGCCAAAAGAAGGATACAAATCGCATGAAGCATTAAGTGGTTGATGGGGAGGTCACTGATGCAGCCAGACGTCGACCAGCAGAGCGATACCATGCGTGCATGCAGGCCCTGCCAGTAAGGTGGCGTAAAACCGTCGCATTGAACAGAGATTGTGGTGAAAAACAGGGTCTTCTGGCCAAAAGAATGGTGAATAATGTGGCATAGTGGAATCCTGAAGACAACCAACTTGCTTTCAGAAAGAAAGTTTTGCATTGCATATTGAACGCCCCTCGTCGTAACGTGATGTTAATAGAAGATAATCCATTTGCTGAGACTTTATAGAGCGTTCTGTTAACTTAATTTTTAGTTACTCGGTCTTCAAGTTATTACTAAAGGCGAGAACGAAATGTTGGTGAGTAACACCGCCTGCGAGACACAAAGCAGTAAGAGTCAATGCACTTACGAAACGAACGGGTCTGCGTACGTCTACTCAGGCGGTGACGCAATCCTGTCGTCTGGTGCAACTTGGGACGCCCCCTGAACGGAACCGCAGGCTTTCACTTTCGTTGCGGGGGATTCATTCCGTATTCCGGCCGCAGCGGGCGTTCGCTGTTGCGTCTGGAAAACCCTAGCCACCAGTAACGCGTGACGCAGCCTGTCGGCCTCTTATGGAGTCCGACCACCTACCTGCTTCAGTCAGTTGTCCTATACCTGTTTTCTTCGATATCTTTGATCAAGGGAATAAATAACTCGTCTGTAACGAAATTAGTGACAATCATTAGATATCTTATTCCACTTACATGCAGAGTGTAGCAAAACTTTAACATCAGCATAGTAAAGGATGATTAACTGAACATACTCGAATGAAGAACGAATAATTGGAACCAATGTTCAGTTTTTTTCTTTTAAATTCGAATAAATGTCTTATACGTTATAGACAATAGCTGAAACTAACATAAACTGTTCAAGATCTATCTGCAAGCACGGAAGTATCACATAAATATTTTGCCACGCTATCACGGATATCCCCGTTGTTTGTTGCGTAACTGGACAGACAGCTAGGATTTAACTAGTTTTTTTTTCAGTCTGTAAGGTACTTCATACAACAACGAATGTTTGAAACTGTGTAGGAACAATTCTTCGTCTATTGTGTTTGAAGTTATCCTCACCAACGTGGGAACAGAAACACAAGCAGTTCACAAACATGTGTTTCAATGAATGTAACTCCACCTTATGGTGGAGTATGGGACTAAGGCTGTTCAATTTTCAATAAAAACAATAGCAATCCCGTTATATAGGTTTATTTCTAGGCAACCAGTTTCGACGTTACACTACGTCATCTTCAGGCCTAAACTGCTCCAATCCAATAACCTGCTATATTTATAACACGAAGGTTACTGGATTGGAGCTGTTTAGGCCTGAAGATGACGTAGTGTAACGTCGAAACTGGTTGCCTAGAAATAATCCTATACAACGGCGATTGGTATTGTTTTTACTGAACATTCATCATTCAGTACCTCATAATTGTTGAAATATTATTTTTCGATTGTTGAATTCTTATCTCAAAGTATTCAGCTTAGGATGCTCTGCAGTCTGTTTAAGTTTGGTCCTAAACGTTTAGGACACCCTGTACACGCTCAATACAGACCTTATGAGAAGAAAGATGAATGCTCCGCGAACATCGGTAAGATTATATCAAAAAAGTAATAAGAGAAGAAATAAGGCAGTAGGTAATAAAGTGGAAAGAACGTTTAAATAGAATACGAACAATAGGATCCTAGAAATGGTATGAGAGTGGGTGGGGTTGTGAAGGGACGAAAGAGCAGGGAAAGGACCACTTCGGAATAAAACGAAGATGAAAAGTAAATAGACGGAGTAATTACATACTTGAATCTAAAGGAAAACAAAGTGTTGAAAGTCTATACCAGCCCATCTTGCAGTAAGTTCAGCGAACGAAACATTACGGGCGATCAAAAATCAATGCGCAGATCTGGCACGAGCAGAACTATTTACAAGATTTTAATCATTATATTCAAAATGTGTAAAAGACGTCTTCCTTGTTTTTAAATCCACTTACTTCTTCATAACTTACCTTGTATTTTGCTAAACAGAATGAACAACTACAATCTTCACATTTGATGTAACGTCCGCATTTAGCGATATGTTTAATAGTTTAGTCCATCGTATCCATGTTTTTTTTTACCAGTTACTGCAACAAGATTCGGCGTTCCATATATTTTCCTCATTAAAAATTTCACAGTTTCTGCTGTCGTTTCTTATTACTTAACGTATGTGAGTCACTGGATGACACAAAAAAATTCGCAATACCAAGGACTGTTTCCGCCCTGAATCGGCTATCAAGAATTAAGTGATTAGATGTGTTCAGCAGACCAGTAACAATGTAGTGTACCGAAACATAGACATTATAAATACAAAGGAAGAGTAGCTAAGTAAATATTACAAATTTTTTTTTTATATTTCCAGTAATTAAATAAATAACGAACGAGCGAGTAAAAGTATCTGAAATGGACATCGTTAAAACAGAAAACTCAAGTGGGCGATAAAAACCAAAACTACTTTCTACTACTGAAAATGAAGTAAGTAGTTCCAAATAAGTTAGTTAACACCTTCCAAAAATTTGATATTTGCAGCAGGAGTTTGTATAACAGGCAATCAAAGCGATTCCTGATGCCATTTAGCTACTATGCGTACTAACAACAAGATGACTCAGCTCGTTGTGATGCGTATGATAAGTCGGAGTAAACAGAGTCAGTGACAACGGAACACATGTAGGGCGTCGGGTCGACAACGAGTACAATGCGTTAGGACACGTGTAGACTACGTGAGGGCACGTAGAACGCGTAGAGGTGACCTTGGTGCCACGTGCGGAGCCGCGCCGTAGCCGTTGACCCACTCTTCGTCGACTGCAGCGACGGGAGGCCGCCGGATGACACTCTTCAGGCTTGTTTATGGAAAGTGAACAGTTTCTGTCTTACACAAACGCAGCGTATACATGAATTTCCGAAAAAAAGTAATGTATAAAAAAAGTCTAGGGGAAACATTTCTATAGCAGTAGGCTGCTATTGACGACGATGATAATAGTGGCGAAGACTAACGGCGAGCTTGTCGATAAGAAACGGAAAGCTGCCACCTATCTTCCCTCTTGCGGCCAAATTCTAGTGCTCAAAATTTCTCTCACTATAGGAGTGGCTACCTCAAAGCCGAGGTGGTTTAGTGACTATGACAACGGAAACGATTTGTAACACTGTGTACGTGTTGAAATTCAGCTATGTGGAAATGAAACGACGGAATTAGCTGTCAACAGGCTTAAATTTCACAAACAGCGAATGGTTCGCGGTAAAGTATATCTCATACTCCCTACAATAAACTCTGAGCTGTTTAGAATTCAATTCAAAATACTGACGTTCAGGTTGGGAAGTCTACTGTCATCATTTTCTTTTTAGGGCTGTGTTATTTATACGCAAGGGATTTGAATTAGTTGCCTCCCGATAAGACGTTGTTCTTTAGCTGGGATCTATTTAGCGTCCATGACGGTGAAGGTACATAATCAATCAACAGACAACGCAAAAGTTGGGGGCTTAAACCAAAAGCTGAAGGCTTGTACTTAGACTGTAGAATTACGTGAAACCATCCTGCCGCAACTTCGTGAAACTACAGGGGCTGAAGTGGGAATATCCACAATGTCTCACAACAAATTACGCACTTTTTCAACCGAAATTGGGTGAGAAAAAAAAGTGTTGCATTACTTATTGAACGCCCCTCCTACGCTGATGAGCTAAAACATTATGACCAGATGCTTAATAGCGTGTTGGTCCACCTCTGGAACGCAGTACCGCAGCATTTCTGCGTGACTGCAGTTGATCGTAGCGTCTCACCTTAAACATTTTGTGTTGGTGCTCGGATTAGAAAGGGTGTGAGACAGATATGTAGCTTTCGCCCCTACTATTCAATCTGTACATAGAAGAATCAATGACGGAAATAAAAGAAAAACAGTAGAATTAAAATTCAGGCTGAAAGGACATCAACGATAAGATTCTCCAATGACTTTGCTATTCTGAGTGAAAGAGAAGAAGAATTACAGGATGTGCTGAATGGAATGAGCAGTCTAATGAGTAAGAAATACGGACTGAGAGTAAATCGAAGAAAGATGAAAGTAATGAGAAGTGGTAGAAACGAGAACAGCGATAAAATTAACATCAGGATTGGGGATCACGATGTAGACGGAGTTAAGGAATTCTGCTACTTAGGCAGCAAAATAACCAATGACGGACGGAGCAAGGAGGACATCAAACGCAGACTACCAATGGCAAAAACGGCCATTCCTGGCCAAGAGAAGTCTACTAGTATCAAACATAGGTCTTAATTTGAGGAGGAAATTTCTGAGAATGTTTGTTTGGAACACAGCACTGTATGAAAGTGAATTATGGACTGGAACAGAAGAGAATCGAAGCGCTTGAGATGTGATGCTACAGAAGAATGTTGAAAGTTATGTTCAAATGGCTCTGAGCACTATGGGACTTAATTTCTGAGGTCATCAGTCCCCTAGAACTTAGAACTACTTAAACCTAACTAACCTAAGGACATCACACACATCCATGCCCGAGGCATGATTCGAACCTGCGACCGTATCGGTCGCGCGGTTCCAGACTGTAGCGCCTAGAACCGCTCGGCCACCCCGGCCGGCTTGAAAGTTAGGTGAACTGATAAGATAAGGAATGAGGAGGTTCTCTGGAGAACCAGCGAGGATACAAATGTGTAGAAAACGCTGATAGCAAGAAGGGCGGGATGGTAGGTCATCTGTTTGAGACATCACATAATTTCCACGTTAGTAGATGGAGCTGTAGAGGGTAAAAACTGTAAAGGAAGACAGAGATCGGAAAACGTCCAACAAATAATTGAGGACGTAGATTGCAAGTGCTACTCTAAGATGAAGAGGTTGGCACAGGACAGGAATTCGTGGCGGGCCGCATCAAATCAGTCAGATGACTGATAACATAAAAATAAAAACAGTTGGTGAATATTTGAGAGACTTATCGTAGAGTCTCCCCTTTAAACATTTGTATCGGTGCGTATTTGAGTGGTGTAAGTCCTGTGGATAAAAGAACTCACTGGAAATGAAAGAGAAGTCTGATGAAATAAGAAATAAGTTGAAGACTTGTGTACCTCTACGTATGCCTGAGAGATCTTGTGAACTGAGACAGGAACTCTCAGGATGTTAACAGGAGATTCATTGATCAGGCATTGATGGCATTTTCCTCACCTATCGACCATATGCTTCTCTGTGCAAATTAATACAATATCTTAATTTAAGACTCAATATTCAATTTATTCTCCCCAGACTTATTTCACGTAGTTGTCTACAGTATCGTGAATTCATTACACCAGAAATGAATTTGTTAATGTGGGATTGCACCGAAATTTACTATACAAAATATGGAAGATGCGCTTAAGAAGTTGTTAGTTATACTGAGTAATCTTAAAATTCCTGGTAGCAGTGCAGTAGTCATAACATACTTAATGCTGGTAACAGTCGAATCGAGGGAGGATGAATCATATAGTCTTACTCTTATCTATAAAGAAACTGTGCTGAACACTAGACCAGTTGGACTAGGGTGGACTTGTAGGAGACGTTCGTCTAAAGTAATTTAAGGGTGCCCTGGAAATTCTAGCACAATATGGTCCAATTGGTGAATACAGAAGGAGGGAAGGGACATGCCGTCGACGTGCTGTGGCGGACTACAAGATCGGAATTCAGAAGAATGAGAAAGAAAATAGGCTACATTCTTTCAAGCGAACCACTCCGAAGCGATCTGGGGAAACCAAGGAAATTTAGTCTGGATGGCTGGAGGATCTTAGCCTAATTATTGTTTATTCTATGGATATGCACATGCAATTTGCACTAGTATTTACGCAATAAAGTACAAAAGAAATACGCAAGAAATCTGGTCTCAATTGACCTTTCAGAGTGAAAAGAGAGCCCGTCCATTCCATTGATGACATCCTTCCAGTCTCCACTGAAACACCTCTTGGGCCCATTCTTCTACAATGTGGTCAGTGAATCCCATTAACTTCAATGCCTAAACCACTGTGTCATTTCGTTTACTACAATTGTGAATGGATCACCACTGATATAAAACATGACGTTGGATATTAAAACAACAATATGCTTTTGATACATTTCGATTTTAATGAAACTTTGTTATTGAAGGTTGGGACCGGAATTTCGGATGTCCTCCACACGAGGGAACAGCTAGGATGGGACGACAGCCAAGTGTGTGGTTGCAGTGTGGTCGTTTGGCTGCGACCTAACCTTGGCACCATTGGCTTATGGCAAGCGCCAGAACCCAGGGCGGTGTCCTTTGAGGAAGCGATGCGACACAGAACAATGGAGACGTGGGCCAAGGGCATGTGCAGATACGTGACAGGTTGCGACAAGGCGCGTGCGCTTAAGGACGAGATGGGAGGAGTGGCAATATCGATGAAAAGTGCAATTAAGTCGGCATTTCATTGCCATCGGAATATTGTTAGAAATTAAGCCTAGTTTTGTCACCCTTGAGATACTTTGCAAATTTATCCTTAGTTGTTCCCAGTTATCTCTATTGATCACTTGATATTGGGCATAGAGGCCGAAATCAGTCGTGATAGACTTGGAGACATTTGTTTCACAATTATATCCAAACAAAGGAAAAATGCCACATTAATAAGAGAGTTATTCGGAAATTAAGGTCCGATTGGTCGCGAAATGGAAACCACAGTGAAAATCAAAAATGTTTTATTTGCAAAAGTTAGCTTCTCTACATAGTTGCCAACTACTTCTCTACATAGTTGCCCCTCTGAATGAGACATTTCTCTTAACATTGTACCAACTTTCGGATACCCTCGTCGTAGAAGGCAGCCACCTGCGCTTCCTGTCAATTCTCTACACTGATCTGCAGCTTGTTGTCTGTGGCAAAATGTTGTCCTCATAGGCAGTGGTTCATGTGAGCGGAGATGAAAATCAGAGGGAGCCAAGTTGGGCTGTATGGTGGGTGATCAAACGTTTCCCATCAAAAATGCTGCAGATGCGTCCTCATTGTCCTTGCAGTTTGCAGAATTGTCATGAAGAAGGAAATGCATAACAGTTATGTTGTGTGGGCTGCGTGAAATCAGGCAACATTTCTCACAGGCACTCATGTTTAGCGGGAGCCACTACTGTCTAGGCATTTTGATGTGCTCACTGTTCGCTCACAACTGAAACGAGCGACCTGACGCGATCGACAGGTATAGCAGAAACACTGCCCCACACAACTGTGCAAAGCTTCATTGGATTTTCACTGTGTTTTCCATTTCGCACCTGATCGATGAAGTGAGATGAAATGATTAGGACAAAGGAAACACCCAGTCCCCGAGCGAAGAAAATCTCAGGCCCTGTCGGGAATTGGGGGAATAGCACTCGTAATTTTATACAGGTTGTGGAGCCGAGTCAGCAGAAAGTTGTCATTTTTGGGAATACAAGAGCGTCATTCTCCCTGATTTTCTGGAATGTGACCATGCCATCAACAGAGAGTGGTATTTTGAGACAATCCCGGTGATAGAAGTCATTCATATACATGGCCAACGTAAGTATCAGCAAGCGATAGAGCTTCATCAAGACTATCCAGGACGACAGCGAAATCAAACTTGTAAATCTAAAACCAAAATTGTACTCATATTTGTTCATAAATTGAGCTAATATAAAATAATGACACGAGATTTATTACCAAATTAATTTGGAATTGCAATTATAATTTAAAATTATTGTTATTATTCGCATTTTTATGACTTATTCTGAAAATATTTGAAAAGAAGTACTAAATTGTATAAGACTCTTTGGATGTAAACGATCGGTGTATTTTATGATCGCTGAACTGCGACTTCATATGTCGTTGTTGTTGATATGTGTTTAACAAGTAGTAAGGAGTCTGTCTGTCAAAGAGTAGAGAGTTGGAAACTGGCAAGAGCTGCTGGATTGTAAATTTGTTTGGTCAATGATGTTATTGCAATGGAAGTTTAATATATGGAATGCTATGGAAATAAAAGTGATACGAAGAAAATAATACAGCTGATGAAGAAACAGATCAAACCAGTATTCGAATTGTATTACTGAATTTAATCTCACTCAGCAGACAGAAGCATTGTTCTTTACAGTAAGTCACAATACTTTACGAGCAAGAAATTCATCAAGGACAAGCAAGAAACAGGTACTGAGCGCGTATCCTACTCGCCTAATAATTAACCGCATATACGTAGCGATGTAAGCTAAGAAAGTGCACTTGGTTTGAACTTTATTTTTGTTGGTCATTTATTTCGACATTAGAGAGGAGATTATCTCAACCCTGACTTAGAGGACAGTCTGGATCACCGAATATCCAACTTCTCCATGTTTAGTCTAGTGAGGTACAATCTTAGGTTAAGCGATTTGTTGATGCAAACGAGCTGAATGTGAAAAATGATCGTATGTCACGGACGGGAGACCTTGTCTGGGACTGTTCGACACCACGGTGGAAATCTTTCTATTCGACGCCACTTCGGCGACTTACGAGTCGATGAAGTGAGATGAAATGATTAGGACAACGCAAACATCCAGCGAAGAAAATCTCAGACCCTGTCGGGAATCGAACTTGGGATTTCGCGATTTAGCGGAAGCTACGCTAACTGCTCTTTTTCAGTGTATCTACCTGTTCCTTCGTAATTTTTCGTCAGCAGTTCTGTAGGAGTGTTGCTACACGCTCTCACATTCTATCTAGCCGGCACGGTAACTCAGCGTGTTTGGTCAGAGGGCTAGCTGCCCTCTGTAATAAAAAAAAAGAAACTGAGTTAATGGATCAACAACGAACTGACATGGGTGTCTTTCGACGTCCGCCCCGAGCAGATACAACGAACGAAAACGAACAAAATGAGACTAAAAAAAAAAAAAACAACCACGAGACCAAGAGCTGTGGACGAGGTGGTGGTGGTTGTGATGCAGTGGATACGACGGTGTGCACCCGACGTGTTTTAAGGGTGATTAGAGAGCTGGGCTCAGTAATAGAGCAAATATATGTTAATGGAGGGCACTGGTAATCGAAGGTAGACAGAAGAAAATACATTCATTGTATTTGTGAACTTAGAGAAAGTGCTCAACAATATAAGGTGTAATAAAATCTTTACAGTGCTCAGAAGGCTGAGGCTACAGAACGAACAGAGAATGTCTACAAACTCCAAGTCCAAGTGATAACAACGGAATTTCAAACAAGACATGTTCATGTTAAAAAGGGCGGAATGCAAGATGACGGATTATCACCCCCGTAGTTCAACTTTTACGTCAAAGCTGCAACGGAGAAGGAGAAACCTATGACAGCATGGCACAGACTATTTAGGCCACATTCATTTCACCCATCTGGGTTTTGCACTCGAACCTGGGAAAAACCGTTTCCATGTAACTTTATTTGCTAATGAGATATTGGTAGGAGAAACGCTCAAGACGTACGAAGGACCACAGCATTTACTGACACGAGGCTGTCATAGTAAGGACAAGTGACCACCGTGAGCGTTTTAACAAGTTAAATCTATCTTCACTCAGCACTTAATGTAATATTTTAAGACAAATTGAATACGAACGCATTGTAAGTATCGTCGTTAGTATCAGGTGTAGACGCAAACCTATTAGCGAATAAGTTTAACCGAAACTGTCATTTTAAGGCTGATTATCTGCAAAATTATTGTTTTTGAAATAAATATAAGTAACATTCAGTCGGTTGTTACATTTCTTTTCTTATGTTACATTTGATTAATAAACGTGTTTGCTTACAGTTACAGGAGCTTATTTTAAAAACTGAAATGCTAGTTTTTGCGTGGCACGAATTTCAACTTTTTGTTCTGTTTTACCAACGTTGTGAGGGCATGGAAAAAAAGGATTATAAAACTTCCAACGTAGAAATTTTATCAGAACTCTTATATTTGCTGACGACCAGTTTCTAGATGAGGATAACGAAAATAACTTACAGAGAGTACTACATGAATTGTATAAAACAGCAAAGCAACATTATTTAAGCATGTCTCAAATAAAACTAAGATCATGGCATTCCAAGGCTCACAAACTTTGAGATGTAAATTCGTATTAGAAAACAAAACTTTTGAACAAGTTAATAAGTTCTGATTCTTGGGCTGTGACAAAATGTGTGTTCACATAATTAATACTGAAAAGATTGGAAGGTTCAATACGATGTGTAGCGTCATAAAAAGAATGCTCGGGGGAAAAGTGAGAAAGGAAACAATTCTAAAATTTTGTAAAGCTATAGCCGCTTCCTGTGGACTATATGTAGTGAAAACTGAATTATGAACTCTAGAACATGTAGCAGACTGCAAGCAACCGAGATGAGGTTTTTGAGAAAGTACATGGAGTAATAAGAAGAGTGAGTTTAAAACATGAGACCATGTGGAAGAATGTACGACTATACAAATGAAATGAAAAAAATTAAGGAATACAGAGAAGAGCGGAAAGAACATAGAGAAATAATGAGCGATGAATGTATTCCAAAGTATCTGTTGCAGTACATCCTTAAAGGAACAAGAAATCGTAGAGTCAAGAGGAGGTGGATGGATCAAGAAGTCTCAACAGACCAACTGGTCTAATGCTGGATGGAGAACGAGAAGAATTATTTTATACCATTAAATAACAAACCTTAAATGCTGCGCTGTAGACTTAGTAATGCCAGAGAATGGCATTAAAACAGTGTAGAGTCTCTTTAAAAATAAATTAATAAATAAACAAAAAATGAGGGGGAAGCTTGAGTGAGCGAAGAGTTACTCCAATTACATAGTTTGGAACTGAAACGGTTATATATCTAAAAAGTGGAATGTAGCCCAAATATGAAAGCAACTCGACATGAATGGCAGAACTGGAGACGTACTACTCTTCTAAATACATGTTATAAATTCTGTGCAAGAATTGTAACACTACGAGTGCCGCCAATCGCTTAACCTATATTATCAGATGCCCAACATGATTTTCGCGAACGGAGATCGTGTTCAGACGGTCTCTTCATTGTGACACAATTAACAGGAAAACACTGTGAATTCAATTTACCAACTTCTCTTGCCTTCATTGACTACGGAATGGTGTGCGGTAAAGTAAATCGATACAACGTGTGGGGAATTTTTAGAAAGAGAGGCATCCCATATCATAAGGGCTGTACAGGGTTTGTGTATGAAAAACAAAATACAAATAAAAATAACGGACAGCAGACGTAACATGACTGAAATAATCTAAAGAGCTAGTCAAGGCTGCTAATAATATGGATATCAGTACAATACTTTTTGCTGATGACCAAGTAATTTTCAGAATGGAAATAACCTACAGGAAGCTGTTTTTAATTGATGTAAAACGGCAAGAGAATACAGCAGAACATCTCCATAACAAAGGCACAATCAATTGCGCTGTTAGGACATCAGCCCATGCGAGTTATTATCTGACTTGCGGAGAAAATCGTAGGGCAAGCTGTTAATATTTAGGGTGCAATATCACATGTGATGGAAACAATGACATACAAAACCAGTTATATTTGTTATTTATTTCCGTAGAACTATATGCAGAACGCTGGGAAAGAAATTTCGCAGAGATACTCTACTGATGTTTTACAAGGTTGTGGCTGTACCTAGACTGCTCTACGTATGCATACAAAAACTGGACACTCAAGAAGTGAGAAGAAAAGAGAATAAATGCATGTGAAATGAACTTCCATAGAAACGTTACTGGACATTGATGGCTAAAAAGAGAAATGATGACATTCGAGCTGAACTGAATACGCAAAACACAACTGAAATTTGGAAATTTGTGGTAAGGACGATGGGACCAAACTGCTGAGGTCATCGGTCCCTAGGCTTACACACTACTTAAACTATCTTAAACTAAATTACGCTAAGGACAACACGCACACCCAAGCCCGAGGGAGGACTCGAACCTCGGCCGGTGAGAGCCGCGCGAAGCATGTCAAGACGCCTTAGACCGCAAGGCGAAACACAACTGACACAAAAAAATCTGATAAGATGTAAAAAACACATGAACCGCATGCCAGAAGCAAGAATCACTAAGACGATACAACAGGACAAACCAAGAGGAAAAAGATCTATGGGAAGAGCAATGAAGAGATGGATTGACCAATTTTGAAAAAGATGGAATGGGTCAACAGGTTCAATCAGCGATGCAGAGAAAGCTGACGAATGAGAACGGTCTAGACAGGTTGAAAAAAAGTCTACTTTTTTTGTTACTGTCAGCGCAGACCTATTATCTAACGTGTGAGGTAAGAATACAGTAGTGCGGACAGTGGGAGACACGAGTGCTGCGGCCACTCACTTTTGAGGTCCCTGATCTCGGGCGTGCAGGGCCCCTCCTCCAGCAGGCACTTGATGGCGGCGTTGACGAAGCGCTGGTTGCGCAACATGCGCTCCACGTCCACGTGGTCGTACTTGGCGTAGCGGTCGTCGGCGGCTGCCGCGGTGGCGAGCGCCGCCGTCACGATCAACAGGGCGAGCGTCGGTGTCTGCATGTTGTCGCTTCCTGTGGCCGAATGCGTGCCGGGCGCCGGCGCGCTGCCCTCTTATAGGCGTCGTTCGACGGGGAGGGAGGGATTCCCCCTCCCCACCTTTCCGCGCCACGGGAGGGGGTAGCAGCGCCGCGGCGCGGGCGCCACCCGGAAGCTGCGCCCGGGACCCGCCTACAGCCGGATGTCCGCGAGGCCCCATCCCCGTCGCGGAACTGCCCCGTTCCGAAATCAGGCGACGCCGCTTGGGTCATCTCCGCTCTAGGAGTCCCTTTCGCCGTCGCGTGGGTGCTTCTCTGAAGTTTCAGTATGCGGATACGGAAAACCCACTGCGGAAGACGCCGGTACCCCCTACTGCTGATGAAAACAAAGCAATCATCTGCGGTAGCAACTTGCTAAAGAAATCACAGGATCGTGTAGTTACGGGAAACTCGTGTAGTTTGTTTCAGTCTTATTTCTGTCCTACAGCCCTGAATGTCGTTTTATACGAGGACCGTTCAGTAAATAACGCTCCACAATTTTTTTTTTTGGCAACAAAAAATGGTTCAAATGGCTCTGAGCACTATGGGACTCAACTGCTGTGGTCATTAGTCCCCTAGAACTTAGAACTACTTAAACCTAACTAACCTAAGGACATCACACACATCCATGCCCGAGGCAGGATTCGAACCTGCGACCGTAGCAGTCGCACGGTTCCGGACTGCGCGCCTAGAACCGCGAGACCACCGCGGCCGGCGCTTTTTGGCAACATGTTTATTCATAAGAATTAGAATTTGGTGATAATATTAGTCAAGTTAGAGGTTCGCCGATGACATTGTCATTCTGTCAGAGACAGCAAAGGACTTGGAAGAGCAGTTGAACGGAATGGACAGTTTCTTCAAAGGAGGATATAAGATGAACATCAACAAAAGCAAAACGAGGATAATGGAATGTAGTCGAATTAAGTCGGGTGATGCTGAGGGAATTAGGTTAGGAAATGAGTCACTTAAAGTAGTAAAGGAGTTTTGCTATTTAGGGAGCAAAATAACTGATGGTGGTCGAAGTAGAGAGGATATAAAATTTAGACTGGCAATGGCAAGCAAACGTCGAGTATAGATTTAAGTGTAGGAAGTTGTTTCTGAAAGTATTTGTAAGGAGTGTAGCCATGTATGAAAGTGAAACGTGGACGATAAATAGCTTAAACAAGACGAGGATAGAAGCTTTCGAAATGTGGTGCTACAGAAGAATGCTGAAGATTAGATGGGTAGATCACGTAACTAATGAGGAGGGGAAATTAATGCCAAACACATTTTGCCTGCCAGACTGGAAGTGGGATCCACCTCCTAATCTTCTGTCCCTGGATCGTGGAGACATCGTGCTTCTTTACTTGTCAGGTGTTTCATCCCTAACTGATAGTTTAAATTTAAAAAAAAAGGGGGACAGTGGAAAAGCTACAGAACTATGATAGCCAGTAAATGCGATAAAACTTCAATATACTGGGTGGGTATAATTATATTTTCCCTATTTAACTCGTTAAAACACGGAAACTATTTACAGTGTCAAGGACGTGGGGAACAGAAATAATGCAGAATCAGTTCAGTTGAAACACTTTTAATGTCTTCTATGGCACGTAATAGTTACCATTACTGCTAAAAAGGGGCTCAAAACGGCGCCCATCAGTGTCCAGAAGAGTCTGAAAGCGGAGGATTGCATTCTGCACAGTAGAACCGAGAACGCCCTTACGTATGCCTGCTACGTCTCTTGATAAACTGCGCTTCGGATCAGCACATGTGTGAATGTTCCCGTGGTAAACACTGTCGTTCAGGTAGCCCACAACCAGAAATCACAGGGGGTGTATCAGGCGATCGTATCGGCCAAGCATTTGGAAACGATCGACTGATAATTCGATCGTTTCCAAATGTGTTTCGGAGAAGCAAGAGAACTTCACGAGCGATGTGCGGTGGTGCCTCATCTCGAATGAAAAATGTTGAGTTCAATGCGTCTTGCTCCTGTAGGGTGGATATGACATACTGGCGAAGCATATCGCAGTAATGCTGGCCAGTCACACTACGCATCTTTGGTTCTTGAACTACTTCATCATGATCCGCACAGCAGGTGGAGAAAGAGGACCCTTCCGATATCCTTTCAGCCGGCGACATTCTTGAAGTGCAGCTGTAGCGTTATTGTTGTTTTGATAACAGAGCTTCATCAATAATGCCCTGCTTCTTTTGTCCAAACTCATGTTGATAGGTCGACAAGTGCACTGCGACAGGTCAGGTGTGCGAGACTATGAATCACGATGACTGATCACGGCAGCTGGTGGCCATAGTTGGAACTGGACAATGACGCCGTGGGAAATCATGCACCTCAGTCTCTGGACATTAATGCTACCGAGTTTGGTACTCGTACGGTAATTAGTTTCCGTGTTATTACGTGTTAAATCGGACGTTTAATTATAGCCATCTGGTAAATTGCAGAAAGACACACAAATGCGAGGTAGCCTACCACACTATTTTACAGGAAGTATCCACGATAATTTTGAATGAATTGGCGCGTCATGTTGCCTTGCTGCAGGACAAAGAATGAACCTACAAAAAAAAAAAAAAAAAAAAAAAAAATCTCGGCAAACACAATGAGAAATCTACATGAGAATAGTCCATAGAGAGAGGGGGGGGAGGGGGGGGGGGAAGAACGAGATATGTTTGACTGAAATGGTTCAAGAAACTTTGAGTTTCTAGCCATGAGTTTCGTATTACGTGCACAGTGGCAGTAGACCACATTGTGATCAGGAATGGTGATGCGGGATTTTCGGGTTAAAAACAGCGTGATCGTAACAAAGCAGCCACGTGAAACATGCTGACCAGACTGGGCGATCACCAAGCGAGGTGGCGCACTGGTTAGCACGCTGGACTCGCATTCGGGAGGACGACGGTTCAAACCCACGTCTGGCAATCCTGATTTAGGTTTTCCGTGATTTCCCTAAAATCGCTTCAGGCAAATATCGGGATGGTTCGTTTGGAAGGGCACGGTCGACTTCCTTCCCGATCCTTCCCTAATCCGAAGGGACCGATGACGTCGCTATTTGGTCTCCTCCCACAAATCAACCAGGCAACCAATGTGGCGATCTTAACGCTAGGCTGATCTCTAGGTGATGGAGGGTGACTGTTGGGTACCGAAATGGCGGTAAATGTCGCAGTCCTATCTGCGGTGTGTGCTCATCCAAGATCAGCAACCAAATGGAGCTACATGCTATTTGTAAATTCGGAAGCCACACAGTATCGTGCGTTTACAGATAACAAATAGGTTCCCGCAGCAAACGTGACAGAGGGAGGAAATCGAACCGCTGGTGCAGCCTCATTGAGGCGGGCGGCACGGTCTCTTTGCCGCGCGGGATTAGCCGAGCGGTCTTAGGCGCTGCAGTCATGGACTGTGCGGCTGGTCCCAGCGGAGGTTCGAGTCCTCCCTCGGGCGTGGGTGTGTGTGTTTGTCCTTAGGATAATTTAGGTTAAGTAGTGTGTAAGCTTAGGGACTGATGACCTTAGCTGTTAAGTCCCATAAGATTTCACACACATTTGAACGGTCTCTTTGTCTCTCAAGTTGGGACACCTGTTTGGCCACCAGGTCCCTGAACGACGGAGAAACTGGCGTGCTTCCACCACTGCGTGATTTCAACTTAAACTCAAATGTAATGCCCAGCAGCCTTTAAAGAATTTCGCTATCTTGAGTATTTTTTTACACTAAACAAATGGTCAATGTGGATATTACTTCGCCCCTTCCATTAGATGGTTCTCCATGTAGGCAGTCTATGGGTGGTATTTGTGGGCTAGGAAAAATTCATCTCCATAATTTTATCAATTGAGTTTTATGACTATTTAATTATTATCTGTCTGGTATGAGATTATTGTCAATAAGCTCGGAATTTTGCTGGTATCTCAAATCTGTGGTTGGAATTACGACATTAATGTTATTTGGCCCTGTTTCTTTGTGACGGGTACCGTCGTGCACAGCCACCGTGGCCGCACCATGCATACTGTATGGCTTCAAGAAGTCCCCACTCTAACAACCCTACCACAACAAAGGTCAAAATTTTAATAACGATTGTGGTGTTGCTCACGCTGCTAAATACTGCATTTTCGGGCAACATCAGTCATATTATGTGGCAGGTGTCATTAGAGCACAGTTAATAGTCATTTCATGAAATAATGAAAAACCTACGCACTCATCTTTTTGTGTTTCCCACGCTGGTCTCGTATTATCGTGGCTCAATCGTTGAAAATCTAGGTGATTATGATTCCAAGCTCGGATGCAAAGAGGCCTAGGTTTTATTCTGCTATATTCAAAAGTTTTGTAGATGCGCTTCTCAAACCATTCTTGGAGATTAAACCTTTCAGAGTTAGCACAATAGTGATTTAAAAAAAATAATCAGCACTCCGAATTTAAGTTACACTTCCTTTTAATTGCTTTTATTGCAATATCACGTGACACACTAACATCACTTCACAATACAAAACATACTTGAAAACATCTTCCTCACAGTCACTGTTAAAGTTCACATTTTATAAGCTGACTACGTTAAGCGTCTTTCCAACATGATGTCCAAGACTTGACCTTCTCAAGGTCCGACTCTCTAACAAGTTAACAACCAACTAACAATCACTTACGCGCCCAAAAATCAGAGTTACAAGTACGTCAAAGATCATAGTGACAAAAGAAAGAATACACATAAGAATAATATCATTGCCATATAAACATATCGATGTATCACAAATGAAATCAAATCTGAATATTGTCTCAGAAATATGTTAACTACTATACAAAATCACAGTAAAATATTACTGGTATCGAGAGGTTCAGGTGAGGTGCTGTAATGGTTGCGTAATTCAAGTACCATTACACCACGTTACACACGTAGAGAATCCTTAAGTGTGAAAGGGGACTGTCTTATTTGCCAAGACGATTTTCAAGAAGTTTTGACCATAAATGTTAAGAAAGTTGCGAATTTGATAAATGTACTCAACCTCTGTAGTACTGATATAACCATATTTTTTTAAGTCTCTTCCCGAGACCTCAGATGCTGGTCGGAAAATTTACTTTTTTTTAAAAAAAAAAGGAGGAAGCAGCCAGTGTGTGTTACTGTGGCAATGTACTTGGTTTGAAGGATGGAAGCTGGCCTGTCATGCAGTGGAGGCAGCAGTATTTAGAAAGGATTTTGCAATGGTATGTTTTGATGAAAAGTACGGATTAAGTGGGATTGTATTAGTGGAGGAATTATGTAAGCCAAAGTGTAAGGTAATCCAGTTTTTTATATTTGTAATTGTGTAGTTTCGTATTGTGAGAACATTGCGTATGATTGAAATTTTGGTGTAGAATTTTTATAATGCAATACATGGTTTTGTCTTGTAGTTGAAACAAGAGTCAAGGAAAGTAATTGCGCACAGAAAAATCATTAAGAAATATCTTGCTAATGTGTCTATCTGAGAGAACTTAGTGAAGGGATGTACTGTTGTTATGGGTTAACGAAGCATAGTTATACTTGTAGTCTTTGTTTTCATTTATCAGACGTTTAGTTCCTTATTTTTCATTCTTTGCCTTTATGCATGTGTTTGTATACTCGCATTGCACATAGCGAGTTGTGTGCTGCAGAAGCATTTTTATGAAAAGTGATAAGACACCCTCTTGCATTGCTCATTGCAAGTACGGCAAATGAAATTTGATTTTGAAAGTTTCATCGTTATCTTAATAGTAACAGGTTTCAGAGCAGGAGAACGTTCTGTGCGCCCAGGTAGGCCAATAAATTTAATTATCATCAAAATTCATGTCCACTGTAACGTACAGTGACTGTCGTAATGTATTTGTAAAAATATCGTATAAATCAGTTGAAGATTCCAGAAAAGTGCATGTTGTGAGTTTTCAAGCAGTTTTATCAGTTAAGTTAGATGCATTAAATCTTATGTTCATTTACTGTATAATGAACTTTACAGTTCTCATATAGTCATTGTTTGCAAGACCTGAGATAAAGGCCGAACGGTTCTAGGTGCTTCAGTCTGGAACCGCGTGACCGCTACGGTCGCAGGTTCGAATCCTGCCTCGGGCATGGATGTGTGTGATGTCCTTAGGTTAGTTAGATTTAAGTAGTTCTAAGTTCTAGGGGACTGATGACCTCAGATGTTAAGTCACATAGTGCTCAGAGCCATTTTTTGAACCTAAGATAAAGATAAACAATATTCAGGGCCAACATTTTAATCTGAATCAGTTTGCTTTGCAGTCTGATGGAATACGCAAATCTCACGGAAAACAATTACTTTCTCGCAGACGAATTGTTTAACGTACCGACTAGACTGAATTTCACAACATGTAGGGGGTGCTTCACATACTTTCGTTCAAGAATTAATTATAACACAGTCATGTTGCCCTGCACTGAGATTTACGTGTTTAAACATCAAAGTAAGTTTCACCAATTTCTCAGACACCAATCAGACACTTGGAAACACGAGTTTAGAAGTTTTAACATTATCCTTTCAAGTGGTCCAAACCGGATGACCGAGTGGACATGGCCTGGGCTATAGGGCGGATGAGGCAAGGATGTCCAGCACAACTCGGCGATGAGTTCCCTGCTTATGGGACTTTTGTGTGACCGTGCATTGTAGTGTGTAGCTACGTTTCTTCAGGATTCTTGTCAGACTGGACATGTTGGAAATGGTTCTTGACTTTGCTGGGAGTCTGAAACATGTCTGTCTAAATTAATGGTTAATCCTTTTCGCAACACATCCACCAGAATTTTACCATCACTATTCCATAATACTGACAACATCACGTTGCCAGTGAAGAGAACTGATCTGAATTTAATATTTCTTACTGACTGCTGGCGATGCCTGCCATTGACAGTGACAATCTTTGTGTTTCCAATTCTAAGTGGTTCACCCAGGTTTCGTCAGTTACAACGATCCAAGATAGGTGTCTTACATAGACCTCTAGCCGGCCGCGGTGGTCTAGCGGTTCTAGGCGCTTTGTCAGGAACCGCGCGACTGCTACGGTCGCAGGTTCGAATCCTGCCTCGGGCATGGATGTGTGTGATGCCCTTAGGTTAGTTAGGTTTAAGTAGTTCTAAGTTCTATGGGACTTATGACCACAGATGTTGAGTCCCATAGTGCTCAGAGCCATTTGAACCATTTTGAACCATAGACCTCTAACTACTATAACAGTTCAGATGCAATAGTTTTCTTTGAATCTTGTCTGTTGTGAGCACTCATGGAACGTTTGAACTTCCGAGATTCCTTTACCGGACAAGCACTACCAATGCTCACCTATAGCTGTATATCCAAATGTGGAATTGTGAAGCACTAGCCTTCATGAATAATGGCATGCGATGTTCGCCATGTCGTGATCAATGGGTGGCCCATTATAGAGCTCAATTTCTGTATTTCCTGAAACTTTAATTCTCTTTACTCATTGCCCAACAGTACTATCAACTACATCATTACCACATACTCCACACAACAAATGTTTCCGAATGTTCCCCAGGGTTTCTTTTTCCACAGCTAAAAGTTCGATTGCGTCATGTTGCTTGTAACGAGCGTCTTACGTAGATGCCATTTTTGATGATTCACTTCATCTCTGCTATCTGTTGAAATGGCTCGAAGCATAGTACAAAAGCAGAAGAAACATCAAATTTCAAGCACCTAAAAGGACGTTCTCCTATATATTTAAAGAAAAAAGGGGCATTAACTTGTAATTATAGACTGCAGCGATCAGTCGTCCTTTTTAAATTTTTTATTGGCAGATCTAGATTTCAGCTAGAAGCTAGCCATTCTCAATGCACTATTATTTTCGCTCAATGCAAGTAATATCTGTTGGTCGGACTTCATCCACAGTTCATTAAATAGTACTGTTCAAAACAGCTAACTTCTAGCTGAAATCTAGATCTGCCAATAAAAAGTGTAAAATAGACGACTGATCGCTGCAATCTCTAATTTACAAGTCAATATAACAGTCGCCGAGTGCAACAGCTTCCCGAATGGAAGGTAACTTGAAAAAGGGGCATTATTTTACTGCATCGCATAACAGACATTTCATTGGGATCTGACCGAGACATTGTTAGGCGCCGTGCTCCACACGGTTTCATATTCCCGAAGTGTCAAGTTGGACGTTGCCATCCAAGCAAATGAGGCAAGGGCCCGCTGCGCGAAAGAAAAATCGACCATAGTCACCCATAATTTCAGTTAATACTGTTCGAATGGGACCCATCTTGCAATGTTGTTCTTGTATTGATCGTGATACTCGTTCAGACTATGTGTTTATGCCTACAATTTCCACGTTCTAGTATGTTTTGTGCATTTCAACACATTCCTTCTTCATTCTCCAGGAGAGGTCCATTATCGATGTTTATGATAAATTAGCACCATTATTATTAGTAACAACGTGAGGCAATATTGACCTTACGACTTATCTTAGAAGAAAGATTAAGGAAAGGCAAACCTACGTTTCTAGCATTTGTAGACTTAGAGAAAGCTTTTGACAATGTTGACTGGAATACTCTCTTTCAAATTCTAAAGGTGGCAGGGGTAAAATACAGGGAGCGAAAGGCTATTTACAATTTGTACAGAAACCAGATGGCAGTTATAAGAGTCGAGGGACATGAAAGGGGAGCAGTGGTTGGGAAGGGAGTGAGACAGGGTTGTAGCCTCTCCCCGATGTTATTCAATCTGTATATTGAACAAGCAGTAAAGGAAACAAAAGAAAAATTCGGAGTAGGTATTAAAATTCATGGAGAAGAAATAAAAACTTTGAGGTTCGCCGATGACATTGTAATTCTGTCAGAGACAGCAAAGGACTTGGAAGAGCAGTTGAACGGAATGGATGGTGTCTTGAAGGGAGGATATAAGATGAACATCAACAAAAGCAAAACGAGAATAATGGAATGTAGTCGAATTAAGTCGGGTGATGTTGAGGGTATTAGATTAGGAAATGAGACACTTAAAGTAGTAAAGGAGTTTTGCTATTTGGGGAGTAAAATAACTGATGATGGTCGAAGTAGAGAGGATATAAAATGTAGACTGGCAATGGCAAGGAAAGCGTTTCTGAAGAAGAGAAATTTATTAACATCGAGTATAGATTTAAGTGTCAGGAAGTCATTTCTGAAAGTATTTGTATGGAGTGTAGCCATGTATGGAAGTGAAACATGGACGGTAAATAGTTTGGACAAGAAGAGAATAGAAGCTTTCGAAATGTGGTGCTACAGAAGAATGCTGAAGATTAGATGGGTAGATCACATAACTAATGAGGAGGTACTGAATAGGATTGGCGAGAAGAGGAGTTTGTGGCACAACTTGACCAGAAGGGATCGGTTGGTAGGACATGTTCTGAGGCATCAAGGGATCACCAATTTAGTATTGGAGGGCAGCGTGGAGGGTAAAAATCGTAGGGGGAGACCAAGAGATGAATACACTAAGCAGATTCAGAAGGATGTAGGTTGCAGTAGGTACTGGGAGATGAAGAAGCTTGCACAGGATAGAGTAGCATGGAGAGCTGCATCAAACCAGTCTCAGGACTGAAGACCACAACAACAACAACATTATTAGTATAAATGAACGATTGAAACAACCAATACGCGAGGGTTGGAACTTAAATAGTGGCAACTATTTCTTCACAATCGACACAAAATACTTACATGTTTGCACCTGTTACTGTCCTTCAAAGTAAACAGTAGCGTAGTGTAGAACCCGTTGCCAGCGATGTGGAAGGCGTAGTATACCGTTAGCAGAGTCTGGTCTGTTGATGGTGCGAATGGAGTGGTCTACTGCCTGTCGAAACTATGGAACAGTTCCGAAGCGAAAGCCATGAAGTGGTTCCTTCATCTTCGGAATCAAATCAAAGTCTCAAGGACTTAGTCCGGGGAGTATGGTGGATGGTGCAGTACTTCCCAGTCCCTTCGACCGAACAGAGCAGCCACAGATTGCGCTGTATGCGACCGCGCATTGCCGTGTAAAATGATGGGTGGGTTGCGCAGAAAGTGCCGCCGCTTCTTTCGCAAAGCTGGTCGCAGGTGATGCTCCAAAACCAAGCTTTTGAAAGGGACTGGGAAGTACTGTACAATCCACCATACTCCTCGGACTTAAGCCCTTGTGACTTTGCTTTGATTCCGAAGATGAAGGAACCACTTCGTGGCATTCACTTCAGATCTGTTCCAGAGATTCGGCAGGCAGTAGACCACTCCATTCGCACCATCAGCAGAACAGGCTCTGCTAACGGTATACTACGCCTTCCACATCGCTGGGAACGGAGTCTGCACAACGCTGGTGACTACTCTGAGGGACAGAAACAGGTGCAAATATGTAACACTTTTGTATCGGTTGTGGATAAATAGTAGCCACTATTTAACTTCCAACCCTCGTACATAACAGTACTGTTAAGTCTGAAACAGATCATTTACTTGAAGAGTTACTTTACTTTACTTACTAAGCAATTCACTTGGGTTATCAGCTAACTGCAAAGAAGTTCGTCTGTCTCCACATACACTAGCTGATCAAAAGTATCCAGACACGTATTAGTGTCCCTTAATATGCGATTGGTCACTCTTGACCTTTACGATAGCTTGACCTTTATGGGGACACTTTCAACAAGGTGTCTAAATGTTTTTGGAGGAATGGCAGACCATTGTTGCTCAAGAGCCGAAACAGGGAAGGTAGTGATGTTGGGCGCTAGGGTCTGGAGCGAAATTAATGCTCTAACTCATACAGAAGGTGTCCCACTGAGCTCACGTCGAGACTCTGGGCAAGCCAGTCCATTTCAGGACTGCCTGCAGATGCCTTACCGATGCTGTGATGTGACTGGGGCACTGGCGTGCTGGTACAAACAATCATCTTCTACGAA
Source organism: Schistocerca nitens (assembly GCF_023898315.1). Classification (NCBI taxonomy): domain Eukaryota; kingdom Metazoa; phylum Arthropoda; class Insecta; order Orthoptera; family Acrididae; genus Schistocerca; species Schistocerca nitens. The sequence continues at coordinate 433,707,030 of NC_064619.1, forward strand.
CAGTTCTTCTACTGCAGGCAATTCTGTATAATGTGTTCTTATCCTTCCACTTAAGCATAGAAAGGAGACCATACCCCAACTACGAAAAACAACCCCGTACCGTACCACGACCTCCTCTGTACTGCGCAGCTGGCGCTACACGTGATGGCAGATAATGTTCTCCAGGCATTCGCCAAATCCAAACTCTTCCATCAGACTGCCATATAGCGTGTTTCATCACTCCAAATGATTTTAGTCATCCACTGTCCGGTAGCGCCGCTCTTTACATCATTTCAAGCATCGCATAGTACTGACTACAGAAATCTGTAGGTCATAAGGAATTGCTCGACCATTGTACACCGTTCTTTTTAATGCCCTACGCACAACCATTGTGCTACCTGGACTGTTGGAAGCGCTTTGGAACTGACGAGTGATTCCTTCCTCTGACGTCATGAGATATTTTATAACCACCCTTCTCTGTCCTTCAGTACATGAGGTCTGACTGATCTTGGTTTAGCTGTGACTATTCCTTCGCGTTTTCACTTCACAGCCACATTACCAACAGTCGGCGTGGGAAGCTTAAGAGGGATTGAAATGTCCCTGATAGATTAGTTACTCGGTGACATCCAATGGCTGGTCCACGTTCGAAGTCACTGATCTCTCTTGCCCGACTTATTTTACTGTTACTACTTTTCTGCTGACAATACTCGCAGCCTCTCTTTATACTTTGGAAAAAGATTATTTGTGATGTCAGCTGTACAATTTTGTATTTGTTCTCTACCGTTTTCGATTGTTACAATCATCTTCAAGAAGCTAATTGTTTGATATATAATGGAAATGTGTGGTTGATCCATTGACGTACAGTTTTCTTCTCGTTGAAGAAGGTTGTAGCAATTGAAACCGATAGAGAATAAACGAAAAATTGTACAGCTAAATAAAATGTCGTGTGACTAGGGCCTCTCGTCGGGTGGACCGTTCGCCGGGTGCAAGTCTTTCGATTTGACGCCACTTCGGCGACTTGCGCGTCGATGGAGATGAAATGATGATGATTAGTATAACACAACACCCAGTCCCTGAGCAGAGAAAATCTCCGACCCAGCCGGCAATCGAACCCGGGTCCTTAGGATTGACATTCTGTCGCGCTGACCGCTCATCTACCGGGGGCGGAAAATTGTACCGCTGATGGCACAAATTTTCCAAATTATTTAACAACTGTAGACCATCACCCACGGAAAAAGTCTTTTTACACTGTTGGGTGACATCTAGTGGTCAATTCTGCATTACATAGAGGTGTCCGGATATTTTTGATCAGATAGCATTTACTAATAAAGACCCAGATACATTCCAGTCGGGCACAGACAGGGGAATAATGGAACAAGTTTACTGATGGTTCACAACAGATAGCTTAATCCTTAATCCTACGATGACTCAGATTGTGCAGTTCCATAGAAATGTAAAGGACATGTCCCCTTTGTAGATCCTTACATTGCAGTCCGTCAAAGGAATCCACCTTCCACATTGTTAAAAGATGTCACTTGCAGTATTTTGCCATCCTCAGGGACACCAAAAAGATTTTCTGTAGATGAAGGGTCTTTGGCAGTGTGGGACCCGAGCAGATGTCACAAGATGCTTTGAGAAAAATGGTTTTATCAGTGGGTTGGGAGAAAGAGGAATTTCATTGTACTAAACTAAGTTAAAGCTGTCCTCGACGAATGGTTGGTTTTAACACCATAGTGCTCACCTAGGGCCGCGCCGGGTAGCCGCTCGGTCACAGGCGCCTTGCCACGGTTCGCGCGGCTCCCTTCGTTGGAGGTTCGAGTCCTGCCTCTGGCACAGGTGTGTGTGTTGTCCTTAGCGTACGTTAGTTTAAGTCAGGTTAAATAGTGTGTAAGATTAGGGACCGATAACGTCAGCAGTTTGGTCCCATAAGATATTTACACAAATTTCCAAAAATACTTTGCTGGGTATTGTTCTACTGAAGGTGCTATTTCATTGTATTCCTTGAACCTTTGAACTGACTTATCCAGTGGACCCCTGGTATAGCCGGACGATAACTCAGTGTGTTCGGTCAGAGGGCTGGTTGCCCTCTGTAAAAAATAAAAAATAAATAAATAACAAAACTGAATGAAATATTCAACGATGGATTCGAAGGCGTGTCACATGCCGTCCGTCAAGACCAAATGCCGGGAACAATGACAAAAAAAGTGGGTACAGTCTTTTACAACTAATCAAAACGTCCTGGATCCCTGGTTCGAACCACCACTGCTTAATTTTTTAATAAAAATAATCAGTAATGGTGACCGAAGATTTACGGCATGAGACATCAACCTCGTTCTGCCAGCGGCCCTGTTAAAAAGGGCGGATGAGCGGATGGGGGTTTAGGGCACTTTCTTGACTTTGGAGTGGGAAACTGCCCCTGGAAGACGGAAGAATCAGCAATGAGCAACGGTATGAGGGCGCAGATGGCAATGGAAACCACTGTATCAAAGACACATATTGTGTATCCACAGGACATGTGACCTGTAAGTGAGAAAGTGTCACGATGATCTCTCAACTGGCAAAAGATTCCAGACTTTTTTCCATTTGGATCTCCGAGAGGGGACTGCCAAAGTGGAGGTGACCATTACAAAAAAGATTAATAACCAACGGAAGGGTGAAGTTCTACGAGACGGGGCGTGGAAACTCAGAAGTCTGAACGTGGTAAGGAATTTAGAAGATCTGAAAAGCGAAATGTTAAGTCTCAGTCTAGAGATGGTGTGGATCAGTCAAGTGAAATGGAAAGACGACAAGGATTTATGGTCAGACGAGTATAGTGTAATACAACAGCAGCAGAAAACGGTATATCGGGAGGATTCGTTATGCATAGGAATGTAGAGCAGAAAGTGAGTTACTCTGTACAATTCAGTGATAGAGCTGTTCTGATCAGAATCGACAGCAAACCAACACCGACAACAATAGTTCAGGTTATGAAACGTCCCCTTAAAAGAATTATACAAGACTGTGCTTAAACTGACACACAATATTTTTAGCGCAACGCAATCTGACTTTCAAAAAATCCCTACAAAAAAATGGCCCTGACTAACATTAACCTATACGTTTCACAAATCGCTTACCTCACAAAAATCTTGGTTACTCGAACTACTGCAATACAGCGAGCGCCACTACTGCCAGCTAAATAAAAGATTCAAACTACGGAAGGCACTAACTACTGATAGGGATAGTTAGCAAATGCAAGATTTGAATAGAGAACAAACAATGTATTTACCTTAATATCATCAAAAGTCATAATATATATAGCAGTTCATGACATCCAGTCTTACAAATTTCAAAACTCCGCCATTTCTTTCCCCACATCCACCACAGCTGGCGGCTCACCTCCAACTGCGCAACGCTACGCGCTGTTCACATCCAGCTGCCGCTGCCCAACACTACAATGGCGAGTATTACAACAATGCCAACCAGCCACTGACTGCAGACAGCACAGCCAGTGATTTTCATCAGAGCCCTACGTGGCGTTGCCAATAAGAAAACATAAACAGCCTACTTACAAGGTATACATGTCGACATGGCAAGCAGAAGATGAAGAGATGGGGAAAGTATATCAGGACATTGGGTAATTCAGAACGTAAAGAGAGATGAAAATATAATAGTCACGGGGGACTGGAATGCGGTTGTAGGGGAAGGAGCAGAAGAAAGCGTTACGGGAAAATATTGCCTTGGTAGTAGGAATGAGAGAGGAAAAGACTAATTGAGTTCTGCAATAAATTACAGCTATTAACAGCGAATACTCTGTTCAAGGATCATAAGGGGGGGGGGGGGAGGTGTACTTGGAACAGGCCGGGAGGTACGGGAAGATTCCAGTGAGATAACATCATCGTCAGGCAGAGATTCTGAAATCAGATACTGGATTATAAGGCGTGCCCAGTAGCAGATATAGACTCAGGTCACAATTCATTAATGATGAAGAGTAAGCTGCAGTTTAAGAGACTAGTCGAGAAGAATCAAACTGCAAAGAAGTGGAATGTGGAAGTACTGAGGAATGAGGAGACACACTTGAAATTCTCTGAGGCTATAGATACTGCGGTAATGCATGACGCAGGAGACATTTCAGTTGAAGAGGAATGGACACCTCTAAAAAGGGCAATTACAGAAGTTAGAAATAAAAGCATGGGTTCAAAGAAGGTACCTGCCGGGAAACCATGGCTAACAGAAGAAATACTTAAGCTGGGTTGATCAAAGAAGGAAGTACAAAAACGTGCAGAGAAATTCAGGAATACAGAAATAAAAGGCACTTAGGAATGAAATAAATAGGAAAGGCAGGGAAGCTAAGGCGAAATTAGAATTCCACTGTTAAATGTAGAGGAGAGAGCCCATAAGTGGAAGTAGTGGGTTTGAGACCTCTGTAAGGGGGAGAACTTTCCTGGTGACGTGGCAGAAGAAACAGGAGTCGACAAGGAAGAGACAGGGGATTCAGTATTAGTGTCAGTATTTGAAAAAGATTTGAACGACGTATGGTCAAGTAAGGCAGAAGAGACAGATAACATTCCTTCAAAATTTCTAAAATCATGGGGGTAGGTGGCAACAAAACGACTATTAACGTTGGTGTGTTGAATGTATGATATTGGAGATATACCATCTGACTTTCGGAAAAACATCATCCACACAATTCCGAGACTGTAAGAGCCTACACGTGCGCGAATTATCGTACAATCATCGTAACAGCTCATGCATCCAAGTTGCTAAAAAGATTAACACACAGAAGACTGGAAAAGAAAACTGAGGATCCGTTAATGACGATCAGTTGGGCTTTAGGAAAGGTAAAGGCACCAGGGAGGCGGTTCTGATGTTGCGGTTGACAATGGAAGCAAGACTAAAAAACAATCACGACACGCTTCTCGAATCTGTCGACCTCGAAAAATAGTTTGGCGATGTTAAATGGTGAAAGATGTTCGAACTTCAGAGAAAAATAGGGATAAACTACATGGAAAGACGGCTAACATACAACATGTACAAGAACCAAGAGGGAACAATAGGATTGGGAGACAAAGAAAGATGTGCTCGTATTAAAAAGAGTGAAAGGCAAGGATGTATTCTCTCATCCCTATAGGTCAATCTGTATATCGAAGAGCCAACGACTCAACTAAAAGATAGCTTACCGAGTGGGATTAAAATTCACGGTGAAAGTATGACAAGATTCTCTGACAACAGTGCTATCGTCAGTGAAAGTGAAGAAGAATTACAGGATGTGTTGAAAGAAATAAGCAGTCTAGTGAGTACAGAATGTGGATTAAGAGTAAAGTGAAGAAAGACGAAAGCAATGACAAGTAGCAGAAGCAAGAACAGCAAGAAGCTTAACATCAAAATTGGGGATCACCAAGTAGACGAAGTTAAGGAATTCTGTTACCCAAGCAGCAAAATAACCAATGATGGATGGAGCAAGTAGGACATAAAAAGCATACTAGCATTGGTAAAGACGGTATTCCTGGCCAAGACGAGTCTACTAGTATCAAAAATGAAAAGAGTATACAGAAAACATTGACAAGAAGAACGGACAGGGTGGTGGGACATCTGTTATGAAAGATATTAGGGAATAATCTCCACGGACCAGAGGGAGCTGTAGAGGAAGAAGAGATTGGAATACAACCAGAAAGTAATTGAGGACGTAGTTTGCAACTGCTACTCTGAGAAACAAACAACGCTTCTTATTGAGTGCTCTACAGTTTAACGTGGACTCCAAACTATGACACAACTTTGTATTTTTGAAATTAACAAACTGTTGCCAGACGTGGCAGAAGCGGTAAATGGCAAAAAGACATCTAGGATTGAAACCGAAGTTCAGTAAATGTCGATAACAACAGTTTAAAAGTGAAAAAAGTATGCTGAGTATGCTCTGGAAGATCACGGTAGCACAGAAGAAAGCGTGAATGTGGATGCTGAGGTCGCTGAAGATTTCAAAGATTACGAGAACAAATCTAGGAGTAGAAGGACAGAGCTTGACACTGCAATACAGATTGGGGACGAAGAGAAAGTCAGGAAGATCGTAGGACTGTCACAGACTTATATGCACAAGATGGGAACTGGGGAATGCACTAAATTTAGAACCAAGCTTGAAGAGAGCAAACTATTCCGAGCTGCTCATCGGTGCAAATGTAGATTTCGAAGTCCGGAATGGAAATGAGGAGAAAACTCTACGTCACTCAGCGAAAGTCTCAGATGTTGTGAAGGTACTTATTGAGAATGGTGTATTTCTGGTCGCCTATGATAGAGATGGCAGGCCGGCTTATTTTATGCTGCACGACAGCGCAGCAAAAAATGCGCACTGCTATTGTACTCGTAAATGTCGTGCAGATGTGAATGAGTCGAACTACACTCACGTTCATAAATGAAGGATAATGCTGATACATGGTAAAAAACGCTCTGATGGGCGGTTTGCGGGTTTAAATCACCTCGGGGTATGACCATGCGTTGCATTTGACATGTGGTCGTCGCACGGTGGCGCTGGCAGCAGTCCACTTACGCAGAGGTGTGTTGGTGCATGTCAGAGTATGGTGCAGCGAGTAAGTGTGCAGACGTTTTCAGACGTGCTAATGGTGACTGTGTGTTGAAAATGGCTCAAAGAACACATATTGATGACGTTGTGAGGGGTACAATACTAGGACGACTGGAGGCTGGTCAAACACAGCAGGTCGTAGCACGGGCACACTGTGTGCCACAAAGTGTGATCTCAAGATTATGGCAACGATTCCAGCAGACAGGAAACGTGTCCAGGCGCTACAGTACGGGACGTCCACAGTGTACAACACCACAAGAAGACCGATATCTCACAATCAGTACCCACAGACGGCCACGGAGTACTGCAGGTAGCCTTGCTCGGGACCTTACCGCAGCCACTGGAACAGTTGTCTCCAGACACACAGTCTACAGACAACTGAACAGACATGGTTTATTCGCCCACAGACCTGCAAGGTGCATTCCACTGACCCCTGGTCACAGGAGAGCCCGTAAAGCCTGTTGTCAAGAACACAGTACATGGTTATTGGAACAGTGGTCCCAGGTTATGTTCACGGACGAGTCCAGGTATAGTCTGAACAGTGATTCTCGCCAGCTTTTCATTTTGCCTGAACCAGGAACCAGATAGCAACCCCTTAATGTCCTTGAAAGGGACCTGTATGGAGGTCGTGGTTTGATGGTGTGGGGTGGGATTATGATTGGTGTACGTACACCCCTGCATGTTTTTGACAGAGGAACTGTAACAGGTCAGGTGTATCGGGACGTCATTTTGCACCACTATGTCCGCCTTTTCAGGGGTTTAGTGCGTCCCACCTTCCTCCTGGTGGATGATAACGCACGGCCGCCCCGAGCTGCCATCATAGAGGAGTACCTTGAAACAGAAGATATCAGGCGAATGGAGTGGCCTGCCAGTTCTCCAGACCTAAAGCCCATCGAGCACGTCTGGGATGCTCTCGGTCGACGTATCGCTGCACGTCTTCAAACTTCTACTACACTTCAGGAGCTCCGACAGGCACTGGTGCAAGAATGGGAGGCTATACCCCAGCAGCTGCACGACCACCTAATCCAGATTATGCCGACCCGTTGAGCGGCCTGTGTACATGTGCAAGGTGATCATATCCCATATTGATGTCGGGGTACATGCGCAGGAAACGGTGCCGTTTTGTAGCACATGTATTTCGGGACGGTTTTCTCAACTTATCACCAATACCGTGGACTTACAGATCTGTGCCGTGTGTGTTCCCTACGTGTCTATGCTATTAGCGCCAGTTTTGTGTAGTACCAAGTTGTGTGGCACCACATTCTGCAATTATCCTTAATTTATGAGCATGCGTGTACCTTGGTACAACTCTGGTCCGCTTTGAGTAGTACCAGATGCTGCTGAAACCGTCAAGGCACTTACTGAAGCAACAGGCTGTGCTGGTTGATTTAAGAAGATCGTTTGCAGAAACAGGAACTACTGTGATTTTATGAACAATGGCGCTGAACTTTTTTGAAAAATCATGTTTCATGCGTTTCCATGAACTCTGTATCTCACTGTTTACATAACTTAGCAACTTATACTGTAAGGCGACAAAAGCATGAGATAGCGATACACACATACTATATACACTCCTGGAAATGGAAAAAAGAACACATTGACACCGGTGTGTCAGACCCACCATACTTGCTCCGGACACTGCGAGAGGGCTGTACAAGCAATGATCACACGCACGGCACAGCGGACACACCAGGAACCGCGGTGTTGGCCGTCGAATGGCGCTAGCTGCGCAGCATTTGTGCACCGCCGCCGTCAGTGTCAGCCAGTTTGCCGTGGAATACGCAGCTCCATCGCAGTGTTTAACACTGGTAGCATGCCGCGACAGCGTGGACGTGAACCGTATGTGCAGTTGACGGACTTTGAGCGAGGGCGTATAGTGGGCATGCGGGAGGCCGGGTGGACGTACCGCCGAATTGCTCAACACGTGGGGCGTGAGGTTTCCACAGTACATCGATGTTGTCGCCAGTGGTCGGCGGAAGGTGCACGTGCCCGTCGACCAGGGACCTGACCGCAGCGACGCACGGATGCACACCAAGACCGTAGGATCCTACGCAGTGCCGTAGGGGACCGCACCGCCACTTCCCAGCAAATTAGGGACACTGTTGCTCCTGGGGTATCGGCGAGGACCATTCGCAACCGTCTCCATGAAGCTGGGCTACGGTCCCGCACACCGTTAGGCCGTCTTCCGCTCACGCCCCAACATCGTGCAGCCCGCCTCCAGTGGTGTCGCGACAGGCGTGAATGGAGGGACGAATGGAGACGTGTCGTCTTCAGCGATGAGAGTCGCTTCTGCCTTGGTGCCAATGATGGTCGTATGCGTGTTTGGCGCCGTGCAGGTGAGCGCCACAATCAGGACTGCATACGACCGAGGCACACAGGGCCAACACCCGGCATCATGGTGTGGGGAGCGATCTCCTACACTGGCTGTACACCACTGGTGATCGTCGAGGGGACACTGAATAGTGCACGGTACATCCAAACCGTCATCGAACCCATCGTTCTACCATTCCTAGACCGGCAAGGGAACTTGCTGTTCCAACAGGACAATGCACGTCCGCATGTATCCCGTGCCACCCAACGTGCTCTAGAAGGTGTAAGTCAACTACCCTGGCCAGCAAGATCTCCGGATCTGTCCCCCATTGAGCATGTTTGGGACTGGATGAAGCGTCGTCTCACGCGGTCTGCACGTCCAGCACGAACGCTGGTCCAACTGAGACGCCAGGTGGAAATGGCATGGCAAGCCGTTCCACAGGACTACATCCATCATCTCTACGATCGTCTCCATGGGAGAATAGCAGCCTGCATTGGTGCGAAAGGTGGATATACACTGTACTAGTGGCGACATTGTGCATGCTCTGTTGCCTGTGTCTATGTGCCTGTGGTTCTGTCAGTGTGATCATGTGATGTATCTGACCCCAGGAATGTGTCAATAAAGTTTCCCCTTCTTGGGACAATGAATTCACGGTGTTCTTATTTCAATTTCCAGGAGTGTAGATGGTGGTAGTCATGCGTAAGCAAGGTATAAAACGGCTGTGCATTGGCGGAGCTGTCATTTGTAGGCCCTTCTGAGGTGACTTATGTGAAAAGGTTTCCGACGCGATTATGGCCACACTACGAGGATTAACAGTCTTTGAACGCGGAATGGTAGTTGAAGCTAGATGACTGATACATTCCATTTAGGAAATCGTTAGGTAATTCAATATTCCGAGATTCAAAGTGTCAAGAATGTGCTGAGAACACATTTCGGGCATTACCTCTCATCACGGACACCGCAGTGGCCGACGGCCTTCACTTAACGACCGGAAACACCTGAGCTTGCGTAGAGTTGTCAATGTTACCAGGCAAGCAACTCTGCGCGAAATAACCGCAGAATTCAATATGGGACGTACGACGAACGTATCCGTTAGGACACTGTGGCGAAATGTGGCGTTAATGGGCTACGGCAGCAGACGACGCACGCGTGTGTTTTTAATAACAGCACGATATCGCCTACAGAGCCTCTCCTGCGCTCGTCAACGTACACTCCTGGATATTGAAATAAGAACACCGTGAATTCATTGTCCCAGGAAGGGGAAACTTTATTGACACATTCCTGGGGTCAGATACATCACATGATCACACTGACAGAACCACAGGCACATAGACACAGGCAACAGAGCATGCACAATGTCGGCACTAGTACAGTGTATATCCACCTTTCGCAGCAATGCAGGCTGCTATTCTCCCATGGAGACGATCGTAGAGATGCTAGATGTAGTCCTGTGGAACGGCTTGCCATGCCATTTCCACCTGGCGCCTCAGTTGGACCAGCGTTCGTGCTGGACGTGCAGACCGCGTGAGACGACGCTTCATCCAGTCCCAAACATGCTCAATGGGGGACAGATCCGGAGATCTTGCTGGCCAGGGTAGTTGAGTTACACCTTCTAGAGCACGTTGGGTGGCACGGGATACATGCGGACGTGCATTGTCCTGTTGGAACAGCAAGTTCCCTTGCCGGTCTAGGAATGGTAGAACGATGGGTTCGATGACGGTTTTGATGTACCGTGCACTATTCAGTGTCCCCTCGACGATCACCAGTGGTGTACGGCCAGTGTAGGAGATCGCTCCCCACACCATGATGCCGGATGTTGGCCCTGTGTGCCTCGGTCGTATGCAGTCCTGATTGTGGCGCTCACCTGCACGGCGCCAAACACGCATACGACCATCATTGGCACCAAGGCAGAAGCGACTCTCATCGCTGAAGACGACACGTCTCCATTCGTCCCTCCATTCACGCCTGTCGCGACACCACTGGAGGCGGGCTGCACGATGTTGGGGCGTGAGCGGATGACGGTCTAACGGTGCGCGGGACCGTAGCCCAGCTTCATGGAGACGGTTGCGAATGGTCCTCGCCGATACCCCAGGAGCAACAGTGTCCCTAATTTGCTGGGAAGTGGCGGTGCGGTCCTCTACGGCACTGCGTAGGATCCTACGGTCTTGGCGTGCATCCGTGCGTCGCTGCGGTCCGGTCCCAGGTCGACGGGCACGTGCACCTTCCGCCGACCACTGGCGACAACATCGATGTACTGTGGAGACCTCACGCCCCACGTGTTGAGCAATTCGGCGGTACGTCCACCCGGCCTCCCGCATGCCCACTATACGCCCTCGCTCAAAGTCCGTCAACTGCACATACGGTTCACGTCCACGCTGTCGCGGCATGCTACCAGTGTTAAAGACTGCGATGGAGCTCCGTATGCCACGGCAAACTGGCTGACACTGACGGCGGCGGTGCACAAATGCTGCGCAGCTAGCGCCATTCGACGGCCAACACCGCGGTTCCTGGTGTGTCCGCTGTACCGTGCGTGTGATCATTGCTTGTACAGCCCTCTCGCAGTGTCCGGAGCAAGTATGGTGGGTCTGACACACCGGTGTCAATGTGTTCTTTTTTCCATTTCCAGGAGTGTATTAGTTGGATGCTAGACGACTGGAAAACAATGGCCTGTTCAGATGAGTCCCGATATCAGTTGGTATGAGCTGATGTTAGAGTTGGAGTGTGGTCCGGACCTCCATGGCTCCGTAATGGTGTGGGCTGTGTTCACATGGAATGGACTAAGTCCACTGGATGTTCGGCTTTTTGGAGACCGTTCGCAGCTATTCGTGGACGTCACGCTGCCAAAAAAACTATGGTATTTTTATGGATGACAATGTGCCATGTCATCGAGCCACAGTTGTTCGTGATTGGTTTGAAGAACAGTCTGGACAATTCGAGCGGATAGTTTCGCGTCGCAGATCGTCCGACATGAATCCAATGGGACATCATCGAGAGGTCAGTTCGTTCACAAAATCCTGCAACAATTTCGCAGTTATGGACGGCTATAGAGGCAGCATGGCTCAACATTTCTGCAGGGAAATTCCATTGACTTGGCATGCCACGTTGATTTGTTACACTGCGCATGCCAAAAGGAGCTCTAACATGTTATTGGGTGGTATCCCATTACTTTTGCCACCTCAGTGTATATCGGTTACATCTTGAGAAACCTTTTGACAACGTTAACTGGAATACTCTCTTTCAAATTCTGAAGGTGGCAGGGGTAAAATACAGGGAGCGAAAGGCTATTTACAATTTGTACAGAAACCAAATGGCAGTTATAAGAGTCGAGGGGCATGAAAGGGAAGCAGTGGTTGGGAAAGGAGTGAGACAGGGTTGTAGCCTCTCCCCGATGTTATTCAATCTGTATATTGAGCAAGCAGTAAAGGAAACAAAAGAAAAATTCCGAGTAGGTATTAAAATTCATGGAGAAGAAGTAAAAACTTTGAGGTTCGCCGATGACATTGTAATTCTGTCAGAGACAGCAAAGGACTTGGAAGAGCAGTTGAACGGAATGGACAGTGTCTTGAAAGGAGGATATAAGATGAACATCAACAAAAGCAAAACGAGGATAATGGAATGTAGTTGAGTTAACTCGTGTGATGCTGAGGGAATTAGATTAGGAAATGAGACACTTAAAGTAGTAAAGGAGTTTTGCTATTTAGGGAGTAAAATAACTGATGATGGTCGAAGTAGAGAGGATATAAAATGTAGACTGGCAATGGCAAGGAAAGCGTTTCTGAAGAAGAGAAATTTGTTAAAATGGTTCAAATGGCTCTGAGCACTATGGGACTTAACTTCTAAGGTCACCAGTCCCCTAGAACTTAGAACTACTTAAACCTAACCAACCTAAGGACATCACACACATCCATGCCCGAGGCAGGATTCGAACCTGCGACCGCAGCGGTCGCGCGGTTCCAGACTGTAGCGCCTTTAACCGCTTGGCCACCCCGGCCGGCAGAAATTTGTTAACACCGAGTATAGATTTAAGTGTCAGGAAGTCGTTTCAGAAAGTATTTGTATGGAGTGTAGCCATGTATGGAAGTGAAACATGGACGATAACCAGTTTGGACAAGAAGAGAATAGAAGCTTTCGAAATGTGGTGCTACAGAAGAATGCTGAAGATAAGGTGGGTAGATCACGTAACTAATGAGGAGGTATTGAATAGGATTGGGGAGAATAGAAGTTTGTGGCACAACTTGACTAGAAGAAGCGATCGGTTGGTAGGACATGTTTTGAGGCATCAAAGGATCACAAATTTAGCATTGGAGGGCAGCGTGGAGGGTAAAAATCGTAGAGGGAGACCAAGAGATCAATACACTAAGCAGATTCAGAAGGATGTAGGTTGCAGTAGGTACTGGGAGATGAAGAAGCTTGCACAGGATAGAGTAGCATGGAGAGCTGCATCAAACCAGTCTCAGGACTGAAGACCACAACAACAACAACTTCACCTAGTAAATGACTCACGCTGTACCAAGGAACTCAAAGTGATACTACTGGCCACATCTAAACACTTTTCTATAACTAGCTTCATTTAGAAATCAACTGTATCAAATGCCAAGCCGTTGAACAGCTGTTATAGGACAGCACTTGTAATGTACTGGTTGAGGAAAAGACTACGTTAGGGGAACACTGAAAGAAACTGAACATAGCAAAAAAATGGTTCAAATGGCTCTGAGCACTATGGGACTCAACTTCTGAGGTCATTAGTCCCCTAGAACTTAGAACTAGTTAAACCTAACTAACCTAAGTACATCACAAACATCCATGCCCGAGGCAGGATTCGATCCTGCGACCGTAGCGGTCTTGCGGTTCCAGACTGCAGCGCCTTTAACCGCACGGCCACGTCGGCCGGCTTGAACATAGCAGAACTTAGGTGACTTATTCCTACATTTCCAGATATAGAACAGTAACATGGTAAGAACTACTTCTTCAATATGTGGAGGTTTGTTGAAGAACACTGAAAGACGTCAATCAATCAGCCGCTCACGCTGGGAACCTGAATTTCCATTTTAATTACAGTTGATAGCACAACATGTACCTATAACTACCTGCCTCAGACATGGATGATCTCTCGTTTTGAATGAATGGGGGTGTAATTACAAATACATGAAACTAGGCAAATTCAGTTCGAAGTTTTTGCTTTAGGTTTGGAGAGGCAGCCTGGAATGGCATTTGAATGTAATCATCGAAGGCAGCTTCGTGGGGACAGTATGTCGCCGCACCATGTCCCCACAAACGGCTTCGTGTCCACTGACGTCCAGTCACGGGGTTTGCCGTTTCGAATCCAAGCGTTGGGGAGCCACTGTCTTCAGTATTTCATCCGTCGAGTGGAATGGAACATTTTAGGCCGAAGGGACTCGGGGCTCTTCGCCAGTGTTCAGACTGGAGAAAATGCCTTCTCTCACTGGCAAAAGCATCTTGGTGAGTGGTCAGTGTTCCCCCGTCCCCTGATCACACACGAAGTTGGTCGTTCTCTGTACGTAGAGGCGAGGCGGTTTAGATTGGAGAGTTGCAGGAAGCAGTTTCTGCCCTGTGGTTAAGGAAGTAGTGATTTTTGGATGGGTGTTCGTTCGATTCTGCGTGAGGTTTCTGGTAACAAGTAAATTCAAGTATTAGGAGCAGTGCGCATTTCTTTCGAGTATCGTTTTACTTAATTCGGATGGAACCACATTCGGTATTTGATCGGTCATGGTTCACTTCACGTATCGTGTGCCCAGTTAATTCTCATAATTCTTTTCGCTTTGAGTCACGAGCTTGTTTCGATGATTTATTTATTAATGGAAAATGATGTACATTGCTTTCGAATCTTTGTGTGTGAGTAATTGCGCGTCCATGTTTTATTTCTTAGCTCACAAATCCGTGTTGAATAATAACGATCGGTACTTAGTATCGTTTGCACGTACGGAAACATAGGATTAGTGTTTTTCCACGTGTGTCCCATGTAACAGCAATTCCAAGAGTACATTCCATCCGTTAAATCAATGTTGTAATGCAGCTGCTTAGCCCGTTAAACTTCGCCCCAGCACCCTTTCACTCTTCCTAACATCTTTAACAACAAGTGACCTTTGAAAGAAAATAACTTAAAATGTTTAGTTAAGTCTAAACCCTGATCGTCGTTCTGGAGTTCACCAACTGAAATTTCGTTGCGCAGTTTTCTCTTTGGGACAGACTAGGGCTAATAATTAATATCCATGGACTTCAGACGATTTGACACTCAGGGCAACGTAGATATTGTTTAGTATTTCAAAAAATGGTTCAAATGGCTCTGAGTACTATGGGACTTAACTTCTGAGGTCATCAGTCCCCTAGCACTTAGAACTACTTAAACCTAACTAACCTAAGGACAACACACACATCCATGCCCGAGGCAGGACTCGAACCTGCGACCGTAGAGGTCGCGTGGCTCCAGACTGTAGCGCCTAGAACCGCTCGGCCACCCCGGCCGGCTTTAGTATTTCTTCCCACTTAGCTATCAATTACCGAAAGTCAACTTTTAACATAGTAAAGACATTTCGGAATGCTGAACAATGTTGAAAATTGTACGTTATTTGTACGTCAATTTTTATATCTCTGAAAATAACGTAACAGTACACAACGCTGACAACACCTACACAGTGCAAACAATCTTATGATACATTGCAATAGCGAATCATTGAAATATTGGCAACAGATTTAAGCGAAATTCCCATCTGATATCTAAGGATAAGGCCCAATTCAAGAGTGTGTTGCCTGTTGCACTGCGGTCCTTAGACTTTATTGCCTGCCCTTGGAATTTGCGGAGTCTTAGGAAGAAAGATAAAACCTCTGGAAATCGGGGCTGTAATATAATAGAGCTATTGGGGTAAGGCCCCAATCCTACCTGTTGCAGGGCCTGCTAACATTGTACAAATATTCATTTGTACCTGACTTAAATTATGACAAGTGTATCCCCTGAGTCCTCATGCAAGGTCAGCCGGTGTTCTGCGTACCTTCTGTCACGCAACTTGTTTGTTATCGTCTAGGTGGAAGTCCCCAGGAAGTGGAAGAGGCTTTTCCACCTTGGTGGGTGACGCCGAGGAAAGTTGCATGACTTGCTCAACACATGTACACATCGATTCTGGGGGAAGAAATGAGCAATTGTAATAGAAGTACAGACATTGCAAAATGCGTTTTAAAGAAGTTATTGATTGGATTTCCATAACTAGCCCTTACCATGGTTTAAAAAAGCAGCATATTCAGTTATGCTCATCAAGTGGTACATCACTAGAGAAAAATTTAGAATGTTCGCAAGAGTTAATAACTAAGGTAGACTCCTCAAAAATTTTTGTTGTCCATTTTGATAGACACTCAGCTCAATCACTTTTGGTCCTTATCATCGATGCAACCACGTAGAGAAATAGTTATGTCTACAAAGTCGTTCGCAAAAGAGTCCTACTATAAAAATTTCTCCGTTAATTTACCTCATCAAAGTCCGCCCCCGATAGCTGAGTGTTCAGCGCGACAGAATATCAATCCTAA